>NC_090729.1:4161708-4171708 GCF_036898095.1 Palaemon carinicauda
ATAAGATTCCATTCATGCACTCGAAACTTTGTATTTTTGCGGTTATTGGCTTTATGGCTAAATTATGCACTGTACAGTTGCACACGGGAAATCCTGAGACACCTCGCTTTGAGGAAGAGCACCCTGTGACACTCTTACTGGGCGGCGAGTTCACATGTTTAGCCCCGCCTACCACCTCTGTCATCTCTTATTACAACTATTCCTTTAGTTAGTTCCTTATTACTATGAGGCCTTTTCTTCCCACAGTCATTAAAATCTAGCTTCCCCACTTCTTTTTATAGTTCCTTACATAATTATTTATTTATTCATCAAGAGAGTGTGCTTTCACGGTGTGTATTTAGTGGGCAATGTTCGATTAATTTAGATTAAAGTTAGATTAATTTTGAAAACTATTTTGGAAATATACTTATTTAATGAAGAAAAATAGAGAAAAAAAAGTCAGTGTAAGAAGGTGAATCGGGTTAGAGATGTACCAGTTGGGGAATCCGTTTAAAACCAGGTGTCCTCCCCTATCAGCCATTTTTCGCTGCGTTGCGTTCTTTACTTGTTATTATATGACCAGTTATGTCAGTAGCATCCGTTTATTATTGAGGGAGACTTGATTATAAAAAGTGGTGACTATAGTTGTCCTATCTACATTATTACATTGTATATTAATTGTATATTAGAAATAATTTGTTACCTTGCTGCTGACTAGCAGATATTTTTGGAAATGATATGCAGAAAGCGTGTGGGATTATCTTGTAAGTCACACATTTAGGTATTGATCTGACCCAATATTGCTTAGCTTAGCTATCGGAAAACTAGATGCATGTTATATATATATATATATATATATATATATATATATATATATACAGTATAGTGTATATATAGGTATATATATGTTTCCATCTGTATTGCTTGTATCTTTTTATAATTTTTTTTCTTTATTGCGTTTATCAAAACCAGTTACAACTTCCATCTGCAAACTACTGTAGAAGTGAACGTTATCTTTATTATTTGGAAAGAGAAAGACTCAGGAAAAGAAGAATGTTTATAGCTTCCACTCTGTGTAAAAGGTTCGTGGGAATTCGCTAACGTGAAGCTAGTCCCTGAAATGTTTCTATGCTTTAAAGAATTGGATAGGAGGGCACAGCTGGGCATGGGGCAAGATCTCTCTTACCATTCTAGTATTTTAGACTTTTGCCTTCCGTTTCGCGCGTAAAGAATGCTTGTCTTTGGCATACTGGAAAATCCCATTAGACAATTTTAGGAAAAGGCTGTAGTTACTAAAGGCTTGAGAGAGAGAGAGAGAGAGAGAGAGAGAGAGAGAGAGAGAGAGAGAGAGAGAGAGAGAGAGAGAGAGAAATGTATATATATTATATAATATACAATTATACGTATATATATACACACATTATATATATATATATATATATATATATATATATATATATAATATATATAGAGAGAGAGAGAGAGAGAGAGAGAGAGAGAGAGAGAGAGAGAGAGAGAGAGAGAGAATGTATATACATTATATAATTTACAATTATATACGTATATATATACACACATATATGTATATATATATTATATATATATATATATATATATATATATATATATATATATATATATATATATATATATATATATAATATATTTATAATATATATATATATATATATATATATATATATATATAAAGAGAGAGAGAGAGAGAGAGAGAGAGAGAGAGAGAGAGAGAGAGAGAGAGAGAGAGAGAGAGAGAGAGAGAGAGAGAGTTGTGTGCCATCTTTTCGTCCCGTGTGTAAATTTTTAGAGGATGTATGAGTTGCTTATATCCTTTTCTATTTTTTAAAGTCGAGTGTCGATAGATTTATTCTGGTTATATTGAAGAATCAGCGGATGTTACTGTGCGCGTGTGTATGATTTATGCATATTTATTCAGTATTTGTAGCTTCGAACGTTAAGCCGCAAACAGCAAATTGAATAGCAAGTTCCCCTTGACGTAAGAATAAGCTTATGCAGTCGTGAATCAAGAGTGATAAGAATTTAATACGATTATGTTACACATATTGCTGTCGAGGTCAGGTATGGGGTTTGAAGTCAAAACCAATACATACCCACTGGGATAATCTTACAATAGTATATTTATCTTGATGCTAACGGGCTATTTTTAAGACTTTGATATTAGGGATATGTCATTTAACACAACCCTCGTACACACATACAAACAAGCACACACTCATATTTATATATATATATATATATATATATATATATATATATATATATATATATATATATATTTATATATATAATTTATATATAATATTTATATATTTATATATATATCCCTGAATGTATGTTCGCCAGTTGTAAACACAAATTGAATTACTAAGCCTTATATATCTATCTATCTATCTATATATATATATATATATATATATATATATATATATATATATATATATATATATATATATATCCTTGGATGTGTATATATATATATATATATATATACTTGGATGTGTATATATATATATATATATATATATATATGTGTATATATATCCTTGGATGTATGTTCGCTAGATGTAAACACATATAAATTAATAAACTAAGCATATTAAGTTCATAAAATAAAAACAAAATAACAAGGTATTTTATAAATTGTCTTTATTGCAGTATTTTATCTACAATATCAGTAAGATCAGTTAAGAGAGATTAAGCGTTACTTGTACCGGTCATGAGAGGTTGGTATTTGAAGGGAAGTATTATGATAGGCCTATGGTCTGGGGTCTAATTATGACAACTGGTGTCTTAATTGGAAATCCCGGTTGCCTGTAATTCTAGAAATTAATCTTGTAAGTTACGAGAGTTATTTGAGGGGTCGAAGTAATCTAATGTTATATGATAATCCTGTAGTTATTTTCTGATTAATGTTTCGTGTCGTGGAATGGATTAGCTGTTTGAATATTCACAAATACACATTATTTAATTTATTCACTTGATATATTTTCAATCCATGTTAATTACTTCTAAATCTAGTGTTTCATAATATCTTGAAAGAATGTTTTCTATTTTCTCAAGAGTTAAATTTTTAAAGTCCTTTCTCTATTCACGTTTATGTAGAAATTTCAAACTTTTACGTACAATGTACACATTGTTATGAGGAATCTCATAAAAATACCGATTTTTTTATTTTTTTTTTATTTTTCAAGATAGATTACATTATATGTTTCCAAGAGATTATATCAAAAGATTAGAGAACGTTGAATTTAGAGTTCGACTCGCAGTCATCTTTAATATGAACCTATACTATTCATTTAAGAGCCAAGATGTGTCTCATAAACGTATGCATGTAAGCAATTATATAAATACTGCTTATAAATTGTCTATTATACTTTTTTTTTTTTTTTTTTTTTTTTTTTTGCACGCAGAGACACGTACAGTCGTAAATTAATATTGCCAGCCTCAGGTGTTCCTTCCTATTTTTATCGTGATATACCTTTGATTTTCTCCACCTTACCTATAATGACTGTAAGTTCTCACTACCTGAAGAAAAATATATTTTCTCATCCCTCGAACTAATAGTGACTTTTAATACAGCAAAAGGCAAACAGAAAATCCAGAAATTACTGATATTATTATTGCAAGAGTCCGTGCATGGCCACAAGGATCAAGGAATCTTCAACAACAACAACAACAATAAAAACAAATTGTTGATAGCTAGGCGTATTGAAAAGGAATTGCCCAATGTCAGAGTAAGGCAACTTATGCAGGTTTTACGCGTATATGTTCATAGCCTCTCTCTTTGGAAGGTAATATTTACAAAGGAGAATGGATTTTTTTATGAAACTAGGTTGTCCCTTTTGAAGCAGAGAGTATGCTTGGTTTTTTATGCAAATTGGAAAATGGTACAGACCCTTGTCATATCTCTCTCTCTCTCTCTCTCTCTCTCTCTCTCTCTCTCTCTCTCTCTCTCTCTCTCTCTCTCTCTCTCTCTCATATATTGAATGTATAATATATATATTATACACTATATTATACACACATATGTATATATATATATATATATATATATATATATATATATATATATATATATATATATATATATATTATAACCAAGGAGAAGGAATGGTATGGAACTGGGTGACTTATTTGTCATTATTATATTCATAATTATTCAAGTTCTTTAATGTCTTCATTGGGTATAAATTACTTGTGTATTTTCATTTTTATTTATAAATTTGTTGGAAATTGAAGATTGCACAATTATTATCTAATAAACAATTTATGCAATGAAATAATTTTTTTTATTTTCTATGACAATATAATTTTTGGGCCTGCATACAATTTTTCATGTTTGTGTTCAAAGTTAATACGAACTAAAGACTAAATCCCTCCTTAGATAATGCCATGAAACCATATTTATTTGGAAGTTTTCAATCAGAATTTCTTATGATCATAAAGCCAAGGTATTTTTTTACTGAAATGATTCACAGCTAAGGTGGTTTCGCCGGAAGGGAACGACGTAGGTTATCGTCTGACTTCGCGTTCTCTGATAAAGCTTACTTGAGGAATACACCATCTTTACTATTGCCTTCACAATAACCATTATACTAGGGATTTTCGCCTTACTATTATTTGGTGTTTTGTAGATAAAGTTTTGCGTGAAAGGGTTATCTAATAATACGTACACACACACACATACATACATACATACATACATACATACACACACACACACACACACACACATATATATATATATATATATATATATATATATATATATATATATATATATATATACACACACACACACACACACACACACACACAAGGTTAGCCAAGGCACCAGCCATCCGTTGAGATGATACTGCTAAACAGTTATTGTATTCTTTGACTGGTTATGTAGTACCATATTGGATCATTCCCTGGTTACGGCTTACACATTCACCGAATATTCTAGCCTATTTCTTACCCATTTTCCTCTTTCCTCATACCTCTGACAAGGGGTTAACTTCTGTACTGTAATTGACCAGTGGCTACTTTCCACTTGGTAAGGGTAGAATAAACTCTTTATCTATGGTAAACAGCTTTTCTAGAAGGCCAGTCCAAAGTCAAATATTGTTCTTTAGTCTAGGGAAGTGCCACAGCCTAGTATTATGGTCCCTTATTGTCTTAGATTAGAGTTTTGCGGGCTTGAAGGTACACTCAGGCACACTTATTATTATTATTATTATTATTATTATTATTATTATTATTATTATTATTATTATTATTATGCTAAGCTACAACCCTAGTTGGAAAAGCAGGATGTTATAAGCCACGGGGCCCCAACAGGGAAAATAGCACAGTGAGGAAAGGAAACAAGGAAAAATAAAACATGTTTACTTATTTCTTTCATTAGCTGGGCTATTTTCCCCGTTGAAGCCTTTGGTCTTATAGCATCCTGCTTTTCCAAGTGGGGTTATAATTTAACTAGCAATGATAATAATAGTAACACATATTGAAGAAAGAAAATTTGAAAGAATTGGGCAACAAATTACCCATGGATCTAGTGTTCTCATGGGAGGATCCTATTGAAATAAAATTGGTTATTGTGTAAGTATATTCCACTTATCAGCTCTCTTGTGTTCTGAAGCCGCTAAAGAACATCTATTCTAGTTATGATCTCGCTGATTTGATAGTACTTTTCACTTAGACATTGAATTCCCATAAATCAACGTTGGGCTGCTCCTAATAATTTTGTACCGGGTCTTTTGGTTCAAGGATCCAAGGTTGGAAGAGCTTCTGTTTTAGCCGCTGTTAATTATTGTTCTTTATAGAGAAAGATGACATTCTCCATTGAAATATAACTGTCAAGTTGGTGTAATTATAAACATTTGATTGTGTATATTTTATTTTTCTATGGAGTTTTAACAATTATAGAAAAGGAGGCGTATGAAATGCAAGACAACTGTCACTCATTTAATACTCATCCTTCAACTGCTGAGTCAAGAATAAGTGCATATTTAAAAATCGTGATATATTGATAGATAAATGAAATAGAATAAAAACTTCTACAGCTGTTTTGACATCTACTGAGCCATCCACAAATTACTTAAAATACAATTTTCTGTGGAAAAAATCTTTTCCTGTAACTCTTCCCAATATGTTGAATAAATACATAACTGTACTTCCGTACTCGGCATCATATCCAGTATTGCGTTTGATAATTATTATGCTTACTGTAGGAGAAAAAAATCATAGCAGGAACCAACGCTACTCTGATTTTGTTAGTTAATTGTTAAATCAAATCTGCTCTTCAGAGATTAAAGGTCATATACGAGAAGGTTTATGTTCTTTATTGTAAACATGTAAGGAATGGTTTTAAGGTTATTTAGATATTAATGGATACTGTGTGTTAACGTCCTTAATATTTATGGCAGTAAACGTTAGGAAATTTATAATTTAAATTCATCATCAAAATAATATAAAAGACGTAATTGCAAGAGGGTAATTCGAATTGATTCTAGAATATACCTCTGTGTCTTTCTTTGAAATATTAACAACAAATTAGACATTTATAACGTCTATACCAGATGATTGTTCCCCTGACTCAGTTTAAACAAAGCAACGGGGAATAGGTTTGTTATTGGATTATAATTTATCAGAAAATGAAGAATAAAGATTGATGATGATAATTTGAATAATTCCGCATAGAATTCTTAATAAAGGAAGTACCCCCATCCGCTAGAAAAAAATGTCCTCTGTAATTAGAGATAGGAAAAAAAGTGATTGTGGTTTGTTTATTACATTTGTGTCGTACTAAGTTTAGTTAATGTCCATAGACCGGATTGATTTAGCCCTAGTTCCTTAGCGGAGAGAAGTTTCTCTGCAGATAGGAAGGAAAACTCGTGCAACAACAACAAAAAATCGTTGTTTTATTTTCTTTTTATGCTCACTTAAGGAAGATGACATCACGCCTTGCAGTTCATTGCATTCTTTTGGTAACACTATTTTAGGTAAATGATTAGAACCAAGCGTATTCCTGTGAACTGCTGCTCATCGTGAAAGTCAATGTAAAACACTAAAGTTAAGCCATTTTGAACTTGGTCAGTACTTAAATAGGTCACCAGTGAGAAAGCACAAACTCGTCAGCGCCTTACTTCATTCCATGACCTTTGCTCCATTTTGACATACATACGTGTATATATATATATATATATATATATATATATATATATATATATATATATATGTATGTATATATAGGTATATATATATATATATGTATATATATATGTGTGTGTGTATATATATATGTGTATGTGTATATACAGTATGTATATATATATATATATACAGTATGTATATATATATATATATATGTGTGTGTGTGTGTGTGTATATATATATATATATATATATATATATATATATATATATATATATATATATATATAACGCCTTTTCCCTTAAAAATGAGTGGCTTCAAATATAAAATACTCATTGGCACAATGTTGCTTTAACTTTATGAAACCTGTATGAAACCTGTGCAGTTAAATATGCATAACAATCCTAGCTTCATACATGAAATCAGAAGGTTCTCTCTCTCTCTCTCTCTCTCTCTCTCTCTCTCTCTCTCTCTCTCTCTCTCTCTCTCTCTCTCTCTCGGCGTTATCGATAGCGCACTCATCTTGTAGTATAAGGACCAGACGAGAGGAACAGATAGGCAAGTCCCTTGGAATTGATAACGCCTCTGTTGATATATGCAGCAAATTAAGTTCATTCTGCGAATTTCAGCAGCTGCGTTACCTCGATTTTGTAGATTTCCTCGGTAAAAAAGTGTCCTAAGCAGTTAGAAATTAGCGCAAGGTGTTGAATGCACTATCAGTAGTAGGTTGGGCAGGGCATCAGCCACCCGTTGAGATACTACCAGTAGGGAGTTACTGAGTTTTTGGGTCTTTTTTACTGTTCTGACAGTACTATATTGGATCTTTCTCTCTGGTCACGGCTCAACTGAATAAGCTGACCTATTCTCTGCATATTCTCCTATGTCCTCCTCTTACACCTGACAATACCAATATTAGCAAACAATTCTTCTTCGCTCAAGGGGCTAACTACTGCACTGTAATTGTTCATTGTCTACTTTCCTCTTGCTAAGGACAGAAGAGACTTGAGCTATGATAAGCAGCTCTTCTAGGAGAATGACGCTCCAAAATCAAACGTAATGGGGTTCGAGATCCGCTCAAACTCGATAGTTTCTTGTAATGTCTGTAACCTCACCATCATTGTGAGCTAAGGATGGGGCTTTGGGGGAGCCTATAGGTTTTCCTGACAGGTCATCAGCAGACATGTCTTGGTCCTCCCTTTTCTTAGCTTGGGTGGACAGGTGCTTGGCCGTTGATCATAGGTATATATGGTTAGTCTCTAGGGCATTGTTCTTCTAACCAAAGCAATGTGACTGTCCATTGCCTCTGTCATTATGAGTGGCTTTTAAACCTTTAAACACAACTTAGCTCCAGTAATTGTTAGCCTTCCGTTGCGAGTCGTTCGCTGAGTCGAAAGAGATTATAGTTTGTGTCTTCGACATAACACTTGTAAGCTATCGAAAACGGGAGGACCTCGATGAGGTAATCCTCATCTCATGGGTGTTGAAACCGCTTAAGAGATAATCTAGGGACGTTTTCCCCCTATTGATAATCTATGTCTGCCTGGCTGTCTGTCTCTTTGAAGAGAAATAACATATTACAATGTAATAACATAAACAATGTCAACAGATAGATAACATGTAAACCATGAAAATGGGTATATGTCAACCTTATTTAACTATTTGACTAGGGAGATCCTTCCAGAAACTGGCCTTTGGAATTATTTGCATACTTTGTATTCGTAGTGGATTATATATATATATATATATATATATATATATATATATATATATATATATATATATATATATATATATATTATATATATATATATATATATATATATATATATACATATATATATATATACATACATATATATATATATATATATATATATATATGTGTGAAATATATAAATCATATAATTCAATATACTTCTTAAAAAGGCACTTGAAAGAAACTGAGGAAATCAAATTACTCACTATATTTCAACCACTACACAGTGGCCACTGAGTGTTTGCTAAAGTATAGTTATTTATTTGATTTACCTAGTTTTGGGAGGTCATTATATACACATATCTTTTATTGTTTTCTTCTAAGATGGAAGAATGGCTCTGTGTTATCTTTGTCATTGAGACTTACGGCTTTCACACGAACACATGTATATTCGATATAATGAATATAAAAATGATGAATAAAGCTCAAAGACTGATAATCTATTTTAAACCTATTTTCTTAAAATGGTTATCTGAGTATTGTTGAATGGGATATTGCTGCTATGGATCTCGCCGGCACTGTTGGCTTCTGTCTTTGCGATGTAACATCTATCATGGTAATGGTCTGGCTGATTCACTGGCAGTATGCTGGCTTTGTTCTTTGCTTCAGACGGATCCGGGATCCATTACGATTCTGACCCTTCTGATGCTGAGCGTTGCTTTTTTTTCTCGTAGGTTTAAAGATAGTGTAATTGTTGAGAAAAATGATTATTTAAATTTGTGCGAGTTGATGAAAGGGTTTGATGTGACTTTTGCTGCTGCGCTTTCTTTATTTGAGGGATAATGTTCGGTTGTGTGTTTGTTGTTTTTGTTGGGATACAGACACTCATAAACACATATGATAAGTATATATATATATATATATATATATATATATATATGTATGTATGTATATCTATCTATCTATCTATCTATTAATGATATATATATATATATATATATATATATATATATATATAAACTATAAATGTATGTATGTATGTATTTCTATCTATCTATCTATCTTTCTATCTGTTTATAATATGTATATACAGTATATACACATGTATATATATATATGTATATGTATTATGTATATATATATATATA
>NC_090729.1:4176708-4179208 GCF_036898095.1 Palaemon carinicauda
GTGTTGCACTGCTGATGGAAGTAATAAATCTTGCTTGTAACAAATCATTACGCTGCTTTGTTTACTTCGTTTATTCAATTGCGTTTTTATGCTTGCGATGATTGATCGTTTGCACACTCAGAGCAAGAGAATGAACCATATTTGAACGATGATTGCACTTATGTATGCTTATATACATAAACAGAATTACTCTTAACTACACGCACGCACGCATTCATACATGCCTGCATACATACATACATATATATATATATATATATATATACACATATATATACATATACTGTATATATATATATATATATATATATATATATATATATATATATATATATATATATATATAAGTTTATATATATATCATCATCATCATCATCAGCCGTTACTAGTCCATTGCAGAACTAAGTCATAAGATTAGTTCTTCCACTCGCGTCTGTTTATGGTCTTTCGATGCCAGTTTATGCCTGCAAATTTTCTTAGTTCGTCAATCCATGGTCTTCTTCTTCATCCCTTGCTTATTTGGCAATTTCAAGTGACTCATTCTGCCATTCTTAATGTCCGTCTATTATTTTGCATTCTCATTATAAGCTCTGCTTATGTCCATATTTTTTCTCACATGTTGCTAGAATATCGTTTTCTTTAGTTTACTCTTGTATCCATGTTGCTCTCTTTCTGTTTCTTAGTGTTTTCCCCTTATTATTCTTTCCAAGCTCTTTGAGTTATACTAGCTCATTTTCAGGGATTTTAGTAAGGCTCCAAGTTTCTGATGGTAAGTTAATACTAGTAAGACCATCTGATTAAATGCCGTGTTTTATTTGTGTTCAATATATATATATATATATATATATATATATATATATATATATATATATATATATATATATATATATATATACATATGTGTGTGTGTGTGTGCGCTTGTCCGTGTGTGTGTGTTTGTGTGTCTCCAAGTATTAAATTACAAATATTTCTTGAAATCGAATTTACTCTACCTTGAGAACACTTCAACCAGAGGGGAACTATATTTGGTGAGTTTATCTTGTTGGGTCATGATTCGAACCTATCACCCATAATAGATACACAGCCAGATAGCGTTGTTGATAAGTTGGCTGTATAGTTATGTATTTTTTCTGAGACAGGAGCTGGAATCCTGGTGTCTAGGAGATGCACTTTTCATAATTCCCCTTCAGCTGTATCAGTCCCTAGTTAACGTAAATTTGATATGAGCAACTATCTGGGAGTCAATATTTCAGTGTGTGAAAGACACGTTTGTCAGTGACTAAACCAACGTTTTTATAAACTTAAATGTGTTCGATAAACATGGATACATCTTAAAACATATTTCAGAGCTTTTACTCTTCTTTATTATTTTTTCCTTTTCCAATTTCTGTTAAAGGATTATATTTGAGGTAACCTGTAATATAGTTGCCACGTTCACACTATAAAGATATGAAGTGCAAATGATACTTGCAACATGCAGTAGAAAAAAGTGCAAATGATGCTTGCAACATGTAGTAGAAAGAAGTGCAAATGATGCTTGCAACATACACTTGGAAGTAGACTAGATAAGATTCGTGTCACAGAAGCCAAAAAGCCACAGACGACGACATTTGAATTCAAAAGCATCCAGCAAATAAACCTCTCGTGTTAAAAAAAATAAAAAAAATCCTGTCATAGATTTAAATTCTCCACAAAGATTATCTTTCATTCTTAAATTGTTTACAGTCTTATTGTGAATTGGCTTGTCACACTTAAGTTTTTCCAAAGAAATCATTTAACTAATACCAACTTACTAGTTCATGTCTTCATTCTTCCTGACCATACAAACGGTAACTTTACCCATCCGATATCCTCACACTGCCATTTTACATTTCTCTCATTAAGAAAAGTTTATACAGTATATATATATATATATATATATATATATATATATATATATATATATATATATCATGCTAAACATCATGCGTATTTGTTTTTGCCTGAGGAATACCGAAAAATCTGAACATAAAAAAAGTTAGGGTGGTGCTCACTAATTCCTCGTTAGAAAAAAAATAACTTTATTTGTATATATAGAGGCATATATATATATATATATATATATATATATATATATATATATATATATATATATATACATATAAATATAAAAGGCCATAGATTTTAACCTTTATATATGGATTCTCTCTTATACCCCGGGGTCAGAGACCCAAGGGAGAATCAACTCAAAAATAATAGCTTCTGACCGTCTGGGAAATCGAATCATGCTCCAGGAAACTGGTACGACAGTGACATAGCATTCTGCTATGTAACTGTCATACCAGTTTCCTGGACCAGGGTTCGATTTCCCAGCCTGCCAGAATCTATTATATTTGAGTTGATTCTCCCTTTGGTTTCTAAACCCGAAGTATAAGAGAGAATCCAGATATTATGGCAGTAACATATCTGGCTTATTTAAATATGAAAAAAAATATGTCTAAATGAACAAAATTCACCTCTC
>NC_090729.1:4184208-4201708 GCF_036898095.1 Palaemon carinicauda
ATAGGATTTGATTTAGCCCATGATAACACACAGCTGCCTGCCTTTAGGCTAAAATCAAATCAAATTCCACCTAGTTTCTCTATCTCGGAAAAATATGCGCCCATGCCTGGTAACGGAATTTCCGACATTTATTAGCTAAGATATAAACATAAAACGGATAAAGGCTGGATATTAATAAACGATATCAATAGGTGAAACAGTTCATGTGTGTGTATATATATATATATATATATATATATATATATATATATATATATATATATATATATAAAACCTAATGATTGTGTTGACCCTGATCAAAAGCAATTTATTAATAATAAATGATGAGATCCTGCGCAAAAACGAGGGGGTTAGTTTGAAACCAGGGGGTTAGTATAAAACCGGATTCAAATTACCCCCGGGGGTAGCTTGAAACCGGTTTCAAGTTACCCCCCCCCCCCGGTAATGTGAATCCGGTTTCAAACTACCGGGGGGTAAGATTTGGAGGGGGTAATTTGAAATCGGTACACCGGGGCCCAAGTGTGGGGCCCAGTGAGGAAAGGAAACTGGAAAAATAAAATATTTTGAGAAGAGTAACAACATTGAAATAAATATTTCCTATATAAACTATAAAAACTTATCAAAACAAGAGAGAGAGAAATAAGTTAGAATAGTTTGCCCAAGTGTAACCTCAAGCAAGAAAACACTATTCCAAGACAGTGGAAGACCATTGTACAGAAGCTATGGCACTACCCAAGACTAGAGAACAATGGTTTGATTTTGGATTGTCTTTCTCATAGAAGAGCTGCTTACCATAGTTAAAGAGTCTCTTCTATCCTTTACAAGAGGAAAGTAGCCACTGAACAATTACAGTGCAGTAGTTAACTCCTTGAGAGAAGAAGAATTGTTTGGTAATCTCAGTGTTGTCAGGGGTAAGAGGGCAGAGGAAAATATGTAAAGAATAGGTCAGACTATTCGGCGTATATGTAGGCAAAGGGAAAAGACTAACCAGAAAGAAGGATCCAATGTACTGTCTGGTTAGTCAAAGGACCCTATAACTCTCTAGCGGTAGTATCTCAACGGGTGGTTGTGTGTTAGGGGAATGTTTTGTTGATGCTTAAGTGTAGTATTTATGTGATAGTGAGAAGTTACAGACAACAGGCAAAGGTTCTCGCTGATGTTGAAATCTTTTCTGCTCTGAATATGATGTAGTTGTATGCTGAAATAATGTTGCTCTGATGAATCGACTTCACTATATACTGATATTGAACAAGAATACAGTACCCTCTTTGAGTAGTCAAATTTAAGCTCCCGTTTCAGATTCTGATTCCTTTCAAGAAGTGGCTCAAATTTGGCCATCGATTTAAGTCCTCTCAAGTTATATGAGTAAAATATTCTATATCTTTTCGTTTTTCCTTCATCCCTCCAATGTCTCTCTAGTTCCGTTAGCAAGTGGGATTTGATTTTAGTTAAGCCTAAATGGGAATTAGACCACCCGTAACCTTAATTTTTAGTTATGACGTCATAGAAGAAACAATGTATTTTTATTTTTTATTTTTGTTGCTTCATCACTCTCCTACACAGATAGTTTTTTTTTTCTCTTATTTTAGATATTGACATATAGACGTTTTTGGTGTCATTTTTATGACATTGTTTTTCTCCTGGATAGAAGATACGGGAAATACCAGTTAGGAAGGTTGCCGTCTGACTACTACTATTCATTTATTTTTATTTACCTGTATTGATGAGGCTTTTCATAGTAATTCTAGTAAAATTGTTATCAGTACATTTCTACGTCCTATTGTTGAGATTGTATTTTCCTGTATCGTATTTTCCAAAATTCACTTTTACCAAAGATGCCTCGGAAGAAATGTTACTGTGATGTCAAGGATAACACCCAGCTGTAGTATCTTAGCTTGACAGTTGATAATATTAATTCCTATTTGATGAAATTGACAATTTTGTTTCTTAATCGAAAAATAAACCAGGGTTCCAAATATATTGATAATATAGTAGAATATAGTGTAGATATTTCGTATTTTTTATTATCATCTTAATTGGACCCCATCTACAACCTAAGGGAAGACAGACCTGCAGTCATCTTAGATAATGACAAAGTATATATACTGTATATATATATATATATATATATATATATATATATATATATATATATATATATATATATAGCTGTTTCTAATCCACTGTAGGACAAAGTACTCAGACATGTCAATTCATGTCTGGGTTTGACCAGTTTTCATCACAACGCTGGCCGGTGCAGATTGGTGATGGTGGGAGATTTTCATCTGCTCACTCACAACAATCCAACGTAGTATGGATGGCCCAGACTATTACAGGTTTGCCTATCACATCGTTAAAGAATCCCTGCTCAGAAAATATTATTATTATTATTATTATTATTATTATTATTATTATTATTATATATATATGTATATATATGTGTGTATATATATATATGTGTGTATATATGTATATATATATATATATATGCAGTATATATATATATATATATATATATATATATATATACTGTATATATATATACTACATATATATATATATATATATATATATATATATATATATATATATATATATTGTGTGTGTGTTGAGGGGCTGTTTTGATCTGTACACTGGGTAATATGATATTAATTAAATTATGGGTTGTCACTTCACATGGTCTTGATGGTTGAAATTATACAGTGAATAGTAATCGTGTAGAAATGTAGTGGTGTATAAGATCTTAGAAAAAAAGAGACCTAGGGAATGCCAAACTAATAAACCAAAATATTTGACTTTGGAATGAAATAAGAATGGATAATGACTGATGAATGAGATATACAGTATATAGTCTTCATTACAGTCGAGCATAATCTCTCCGTGATGACTTGCATATTCGGTTACATCGTCATGTTTAAATTCCAGCTGTTTAGCATCCTGTTAAATTCCGGCAATGGAATGCACGCGCATTGTATGAACGGAAGCCCAATGCTTTAGATGTAATGCTGCTGTTTTTTTCTGTCTTTATTTTTTGGGGGCCATGGATTGCACGGGTCGTAATATCGTATTGTTTTGATGTTTGGCGTCATTCACGCCGACTCGTTCTGTTTTTTCGGTATTTAAATTGAAATTACAGGGAACGAGAGCTGGCGAGCGTGAATAATTCATGCCATTGGCCGAGCGAGCCCGAAATATTTAGGGTTTGTGGAAATACGATGCAATAGGCTAATGATATTTAAATGGGGCGAGCTGCGTAGTCGGTGAAAGAGGCCAGACGCTGTGGCACTTGATTCAAACAGCGGCCAGATTGTACCTTGTGTAACAATGTGCTGTAGCATACCCTATGGATCAGCCTGTATTTCAGCTACACCCAAGAGTTCTTTGTGACGGCTCTGTCCTTCCCTCCTTTCTTATTTGTATGAGCTGTTGGTCGATGGCTGGCGTATGTTTACACAAGTACTTTTGTCTGTGTATATTTTATCAATAGTTTTCGTTTCTGTTACATTTTGAGAGGTTATTTATTGTGTATAAGACAATGGATGTCTTTATTTAGTATGAATGTAAATAGTCTAAGATTTGGTAAGCTACTGTACGTGAACTCTGTTATCATATATTGTTAACAGCCATGAAGTTGTTACCTGGTCAGCTGAAAGATGAGACTCAATGGATCAGAACCTGAATTAGTACTGGTAGAAAGTACAGTGCACACTTTTAAAAAAACCTAATTCTAATCGGAAATTCTCCGTAGCAATACACGGTTCTCCACCGTATTTCAGTACAGTATAGGCGACCGTAATTTTACCATACTTTCTTATTATATTTAAAGGGATGGTGACCGTAATATCAGTCCTATACGTCAATATATCCTTTTTTAAAAAAAAAACTATAAATGCCTGGCAACGTTTATTCCAAGATTTTTTTCGATTTTTTCTTTTTGAACACTGTAAAGCCATTGGTGTTTCGTTTGACGTCTTGAAACTCCCTGAGGCCTTTGATGACTCCTTCTTCATGTAGAAACTCTAAGGCAGTGGTTCCCAACCTTTTTTTCTGTCATTTCCCCCCCTCATCAAGTTCAACCATCCAGATTTCCCCCTTCATGCCCCGCCCAGCCCTCATGTCCACTCGTCTGCCTCAGAAATGGGCATGACACTCCAATTCTCCCCTTGAATATCATGTTTTTGAGAACTGATATGATCATATCACAATTAAATGGCTAACAACAAATTGCCGCACGTACTATGAGGACTTTTTCCTCTTGTTTTAGTTAGTAGGTAGTGTAATTATTTCCCCCTTGGAAGCTTCAAATTTCCCCCAGGTTGGGAACCACTGCTCTAAGGTCATTGGTGATTCGTTTGACATCTCGGAACTCCCTGATGCCTTTGATGATTCCTTTTTCGTGTAGAAACTCTGTAAGGTCATTGGTGATTCGTTTGACATCTTTGAACTCCCTGAGGCCTCTGATGATTTGTTCTAAGTGTAAGAACTCCATAAGGTCATTGGTGATTCGTTCGACGTCTTGGAACTCCCTGAGGCCTTTGATGATTCCTTCTTTGTGTAGAAACTCTGTAAGATCATTGGTGATTCGTTTGACATCTTTGAACTCCCTGAGGCCTTTGATGATTCCTTCTTCGTGTAGAAACTCTGTAAGGTCATTGGTGATTCGTTTGACATCTTTGAACTTCCTGAGGCCTCTGATGATTTGTTCTAAGTGTAAGAACTCCATTAGGTCACTGATATTTCGTTTGACGTCTTGGAACTCCCTGAGGCCTTTGATGATTCGCTGTATGGGTAGGAACTCCGTAAGATCATTGGCGAATCGTTTGACGTCTGGGAACTCCCTTAGGCATTTGATGATTAGTTCTAAGTGTAGGAACTCCGTAAGGTCATTGGCGATTCGTTTGACGACTTGGAACTCCCTGAGGCCTTTCACAATTCGTTGTAAGAGTAGGAACTCCGTAAGGTTGTCGGTGATTCGTCGGACTTCTGGGGAACTCCCTGATGCCTTTCATGATTCGTTCTAATTGTAGGAACTCTGTAAGGTTATCGGTGATTCGTCGGACATCTGGAGAACTCCCTGAGGCCTTTCATGATTCGTTGTAAGTGTAGGAACTCCGTAAAGTCATTGGCGATTCCTTTAAAGTCTTGCAACTCACCGAGGCCTTTGATGATTCTTTCTAAGTGGAGGAACTCCGTAAGGTTGTCGGTGATTCGTTTGACGTCTGGGAACTTCCTGAGGCCTTTCATGATTCGTTGTAAGTGTAGGAATTCCGTAAAGTCATTGGCGATTCCTTTAAAGTCTTGCAACTCACTGAGGCCTTTGGTGATTCTCTCCATGTGTAGGAACTCCGTAAGGTTTTCGTTGATTCGTTTGACGTCTGGGAACTCCCTGGGGCCCTTCATGATTCGGTGTAAGTATAGGAACTCCGTAAGGTCATTGGCGATTTGTTTAACGTTTGGGAACTCCCTGAGGCCGTTGATGATTCGTTGTAAGTGTAGGAACTCCGTAAGGTCATTGGCGATTTGTTTGACGTTTGGGAACTCCCTGAGGCCATTGATGATTCGTTCTAGGTGTAGAAACTCTGTAAGGTCATTGGTGATTCATTTGACGTCTTGGAACTCCTTGAGACCTTTGATGATTCGTTGTAAGTGTAGGAACTCAATAAGGTCATTGGTGATTTGTTTGACGTCTGTAGTATGTCAACGGGTGGCTGGTCTCTTGGCCAACCTACTACCTATCGCTGGATTGCAATTACGAAAAGGGATCGGAAACTTAAAATGTCACTCTGTTGATGTCCGTTACTGTCTAAGAGCGTTCTATCTTACTTCTCCCGTACTCCTACGGTTTGTATGTTCTTTTTCAGTTAATAATAGGGTGTTGTCATTTTGTTACTATCCATTGGTGTTCGTTAGTCAGTCCGGTGTTCATCCGTTCCTTGTTCGTTAGTACGTACCTTTCATTTCCATTACACAATAACCCCTTACATGTTACGGTGACAATTTTGCCAACGGTAATGATAGGATGACTTTTTCGCGCGTTCGTGCAATTCGGTAAGATGTGACACATCCTTAAGGTTTTGGGCGATTAGTGTTGAGTCTAGGAACCCTGTAATGTCTTTTATGATTCATTTGACGTCTAAGAACTCCCCAAGTTCTTTAGTGACTCGTTCATGTTAAGTCTAAACTTCTCTAAAAAAAAAAAAAAAAAAAAAAAAAAAATAAGAAAAATCTCAGATAGGGCAGCAGCAGTTCAACCGCAGAAAACGGATGAGGCCTTTATCTTTACAAGGAGATAAACACTAGTAGCAGTGGAATTAAATACCAATTACAGTGTATTTAGAAGTTTATTATGATATTTTCCATTAGGTAACTTAATTATAGTAAGTGAATTTAACCCTCCAACATCGATTAAACTTTAAAGGATTCGAGAAAAGAATAAAGAGAGCAACATGTAGATGCTGTGACTTGGATGCCGGATGCCACACGTTTGTTATAATGCATATGTTATTGGAGAAAGAGATTACCCTGAATTATTAATGGAAGAGTCTCATAAGAAAAGAGGAATATGTTTTATGTACTGAATTAACAAACGTACGTAGCCTTAGCTTAAAACAGGAAGTTGATCACATTCTGGAGTCATTCCTGAAAGGGATTAAGGTGTGTGTCTTAAAGGTGTGTAATAAACTGTTGCAGGATGTTTTTGGAACAATAGTGCAATTAGATTATCTTGGCGGTGAAATAATTTTCTAAATTTAATAAGTGTTTCATGTGTGACATGTAATTTTGTTGCTCTCGGAATTCTGCTCCGTTTTGTAATAAACTTTGCAGCATAGTACTTAGTGTTGACCTTGGGTCCGAGAGTAAAAAGTAGATTATAGGAATACACCATGATATATATATATATATATATATATATATATATATATATATATATATACTGTATATATATATATATATATATATATATATATATATATAGATATGTGTGTAATTATTTTTGTTTTTGTGTATATACCGCCCATACAGGATATACTCAAAGTATAAATGAAATTTTTAGCGATTAGATATACTGTTTACATGGGGCCCGAGAAGTAATGCAGTACATTACTTTCGTCAATTACAAAGTACTGAGGAACTCTCTTGAAGGCAAAAGCTTTGTGCCAGAAATATCTTCACTTTAAAATTCATCAGTTAACATTTTTATTTGTTACCTTCAACTTTTTAGCTGTCATTTAGTTGTAGACTTCGTGTTAATAAGATTCTGGTTGAATCTGTCCACTTATCAATATGTCTGTCTTTTATTTGGCCTGGTTATCAGGTATAATTCTAGGTAAACATAAATTTAATTATAATGGACAAATTATTGTGATTTACATATTTGTAACACACACACATATATATATACATATATATATATATATATATATATATATATATATATATATATATATATATATATACATACTGTATATATATATATATATATATATATATATATATATATATGTAGAATATGAGAAAGTTTTTGATTCTGTCAAAACCTCAGCACTAATGTAAGCCCTTCAAAAGCCAGGACTATACTAATCTTATGTTAGAAAACTTCAAGATACTTATACAGGAAGTACAGCAATCCTATAATTACATAAAGACAGTGAGAACATTCCGATTGTGAAAGGAATTAGACAGGGAGACCCCATCCCTCCAAAATTATTCACAACATACCTATAGTCCATTTCTTTTAGCGATGCATATTTGCACCGACTCGCAGCGGTGCCCTTTTAGCTCGGAAAATTTTCTGGATCGCTGATTGGTTGGACAAGATAATTCTAACCAATCAGCGATCAAGAAACTTTTCCGAGCTAAAAGGGCACCGCCGCGAGTCGGTGCAGATGTGTATCGCTAAAAGAAATGGAATATAGAAGTTTTTAATAGTTTAGATTGGGAAAATATAGGAATTGATATTAATGGGGAATAACTTAATAACTGATAATTTGCATTTGACATAGTTGTCTTTAATAAATCATGGGCGTAATTACAAAAGATGATAGTAGATTTGAACATAGATAACAGAAATGCAGGCCTGAAAATGAATATTGGTGAAACTAAGATAAACTTCAATGAAAATGCAGAGAAACAACAAATAAGAGTTATGGTCGAACCTCTAAAGGTTGTTAATGAATATACATACTTAGGATAGACACTAAGTGTTTCGCCAGAACACGAGACCGAAATTATAAGAAAAAAGATAAACATGGGATAGAGAGCATTTGATAAACAAAATGAGATTATGAAACGTAGAATGGCTTTTTCAATAAAAGGAAAAGTATTTAATTAGATGGTCTTAGCAGTATTAACTTATCCATAAAAACCTTTGAGCCTTAAAACATAAGCTTGTTGCAACTCAAAGAACTATGGAAAACTAATGATAGGAATAACAATAAGAGACAGAAAAAGAGAGAGCAAACGTAAGTAGATGTCATTCTAACATGTAAGAAAAAGAATTGGACATAAGCAGGACATATAATAAGAATGACAGAGAATAGATGGACAACGTGACCGATTTATGATCAGTTAATGCATATATATATATATATATATATATATATATGTATATATATATATATATATATATATATATATATATATATATATATATATATATATATATATATATATATATATATATACACACACAGTATTATATCCATTTATTTAACTAGGTTAGATTCCCTGGCCATTTTGATACTTAAACGGAAATATTAAGTCTAATCATTGAGATCTCTTTTTTTTTTTGCCCGAGGTTATCTCGATATTGCTCCTCTGGGTCTTGTTTTGCACCTTACCAGATATGACTTCTTCCGCAGATTTTCCTGCTGCAAACGTTGTGGTTTCTTTCTTCCCTCCTTATGGATCTAATATTCGTCCCCCACCCCGAATTTTCTTCATATTTCGTTCTACAGATTTTTTGTTGCTCTCAAGATGTCGTTTTTTTTTTCTATTCTGAAATTATACTTAATTTGATCCAGCTTTTCCAAATACTTTTTTTTTTCTTTTTCTTTTTTATCCTTGATAAGTATTAGTCTTTGGTTTCCCATCGATGCGGTCCATTTTTTCCTTGGGGGCCTTGACGGTTCTTCCCCCAAATTAATCTTCTTTTTTTCCCTCTTTCTAAAGGAATGTGCTTTTGTTTGTTATGGTTGAATCTTCTGTATTGGCTTTTAAAGATGTTATTGTTCCTTCCCAAGTGTATATTTTTCCTCCTAACATCTTAGACTGATATTATGTTGAGTTTTATCTAATTGCTTTACATTTTCCGGGGCTTTTAGCAAGTTTTTATTTCATTGATTTATATTTATTTTTTGTATTTATCATAGTTTTATATCCACACTATTTTATGATTTCCTAACGTTTTAGTTCATCCTGTACAATTAATTATATATATTTTTTATCTGTTTCATAATTCTTGTTTTTCTGTCCCTAATTATGTTTTATCTCACTTTTTATTTCGTATGAATATTTTTCTTAAATATGTTGCCTTTATTATTGAAAATTTCTATCTTGCAAGTATTTAAATTCCATTCATTTGTCATCCTTTTTCCATTTTGGATACGAATAGGGATGATTTTTTTTAGATTTTTAAGGTCTATGTTCTTATTATATATTAATTTTAATGGCAATAATATAATTCACATTTTTCCCGTTTTCTTACGAGAATGCTGATGTCGTGTTTTTGTTGTTGTTGATATTTTTGATAGCTGTGATTGTGATGTGGATACTTATTAATATATTTATGAGACCCAAGTTGCCCGTCTGTAAGCTATAAAAACTGCTGTAGGAGTCAATGAAATACAACAATAACATCATCTCATCTCTTTTCCCTCTACGTCTTCCTCTTTGGCGTTTTTGTATCTTAGCACCGAAGTCATAGCACACCAATCATCGCGAGTTCCGAGTTTAATGGAATATAAGAAGTATAAGAAGTTTGAAATGTTATTGTTGAGGAGCATGGGCTATTTTGCCTTCTTTTAACTCCTTTTCGTTATACACACCGTCAGACATAAACCTAAATATAAATATATTTTCGCTCTCAGTGGCCCCTTTGCTGCTTATCTAATAGTTCACGGTACCGGATGTTTACTTTGGAGTCTTGAAGGAGGGATCATAGACACATAAAGGGAGAAAAGTGTTTAAGACTATATACACACAATACAGACATACACGTACCGTGTAGTATAAGATATAAAAAGTGGACCAAGCGCTTAGAAATATAAATAAAAGATTTTGTATGTTAATTGTATAACATTCTTATTTGTCAATACTTCATCCAGTTTGTACATTACTTGGGCTGGTGTTGACCAGTTGTTCACAATTTTTCTTGAATTATACAGATATCGATGATTTTTCTTTTTAAAAATATCTTTGGAAAATAGATGTTATTTAGCGGATATCACTTATCTAGGATGGTTTTATATATTCATTTGTGGGAAGAGACAGCTGGCAGTGTAAACTGGTGTTGAATTAGTCTATATATCTGTTGACAGCTTTACCCGAGATAGCCTTTACTATATTGATTATATAACATGTAAAAACATCAATTTATTTGTTTCCGGGAACATTTTATCAATATATTCTTCAGTGTGCTGCTTTAGGAAACACATTCATACCGAATGGTTTGCACATTCAAAGCAGAAGCACAAACAGATTGAAAAAAAGGTAGAAGGAGAAGGTTATCTATATTTAAATCATTGTTGGAGATAAACCCCTAAGTTTTATTCGCTTTATTACAAGATTTGTCTATGAAAAGGCATGAATACTTGAAGTGAATCATCCTAAGATCTGGCAGAAGGAAATCAGGAACGCTTGCTCACATTTCAGTAAAAAACTTGAATGAGAAATCCATCATTTGGATTAACTGGTTTTGATTTGAATAAAAATGTCTATACCAACTGACGTTAGTAGGTTTTATTCAACATCTAAAACTGGCAGCTTGTTTTCAGTATCTCCAATATATATATATATATATATATATATATATATATATATATATATATATATATATCACACACACATATATATATATATATATATATATATATATATATATAAATATATATATATATATATACTGTATATATTGCTTCATCAGATTTGATTCATCTTTATTAGTTCGACGTTATAGTAGGGTCGAGTGCTCGAGTAAACTTTCTCCATCTGTGTCTATCCTTTGCATCTTCTTCTCTTAATCCCACGTCACCCACACCAATCCTCTCCGCATACATCCATATAACCTGCTGAGGCCCCACCCTCCTCCTCCCAATCACTGGCAAGAGAAAGGCTTTCTTGATTAGTTCTACCTCCTTACTCATTACAAGGCCACTGTATCTGAAACTAGCTTCCCTAGCACTATATTTTACATGATATATACCATACTTTCTTATTGGCGTTACTCTCTTTTCCAATAGTGATATGACAGGACTCCATCTCACCATCCTCATTTCGGTTCTTTCAATATATATATATATATATATATATATATATATATATATATATATATATATATATAGTATATATATATAGATTATATTTATATAATATGATATTTATATTATATATATATATATATATATATATATATATACGCGCACACATATACTGTACGTTTGCGTGAGAATATACTCTTTCTGTATATACTGTATGTGCATGAGAGAGAGAGAGAGAGAGAGAGAGAGAGAGAGAGAGAGAGAGAGAGAGAGAGAGAGAGAGAGAGAGAGAAGTGGGTAGGTAGGTAGGTCATCTTTACTGAGTCTTTTTCTATTGCTTAGTGAGTCAGTAAATAATACAATCAACTCCATGTTTATTTCATCTTCTCCGATATGATATGATTCCGAAAAATATGAAGGGCCAAGAGCACTTCTTCCACCATCGTCATCTTCATCATCCTCATCATCACCTGAACCACCACTCTCATCCTCATTATCCTCCCTATCCAGATAGTGGTCTGGACAATGAAGTCCTGATAGTATATGAAAATGCAAGTTAAGTGGCGTGAAATTAAACTGAGATCGCTCTTGCTTGATTACTCTGATGCTGGACCCCAATAGAGGGGAGAATGAAATAGGAAGTGGCCAGTCACTCACACATTCATTCTAAACTTATACGCTTGTAACATCTGCCCTCAACCGAATACTTCCTGGAGTTTTCTAGCATCCTGACACAGAAATTCATTGACGCTGACATCGTTTTTTATAATTCAAGAATAAAAGGAAATTTTATGTAAAATCATAAAAACGAAGATGTTCTTATAAAAGTTAAATAGCTTTCAGAAAACCTTCTTCTGAGGCTAGTACTACCTTTCCTACATAAAAGTGCTGCATGTTTTAGTTACTGTTGTGGGAAATTCATTATGCATTTTTAGATGGTGTCTTGAACATTAATGAAAATGTAACGATGAAAAAATAATGTATCGTAATTTTAAGGTTCAGCCGATTACACACCGGTAGAATGGGATGATCAGAAAATTAGATATGTGTGGATAGAATTCTGTAATAACGTTAATTTTACCAATTCTCTCTCTCTCTCTCTCTCTCTCTCTCTCTCTCTCTCTCTCTCTCTCTCTCTCTCTGCCCATTTGCTATCACTTCTGGAATTGGGAAATAAACTATTTCTTTTGGTAACATTATTTCCTATTGTGATGTACATTTCTATAATTTTCTTTCCATTTTTAGTATTTGTACTTAGGAAATTCGAAATATTATTACAAAAAGGTGATGCAACATTACCATTTGAGATTTTGCCCTGTAAAAAAAAAAATAGTAGAAAAAAATATATTTGCCAAATATTAAAATATATTACTTGAACTTTTTAAAATCAGGGTATTATTATTTATGAAGGTCAAGAATGAGACACTTTTAACCCGTTCACATTTTTTAATATTTTCATCACAGCTTAAGCGTAATTTCCGCAAGATTATAAATATTTCATAAAGGTGTATTGAATAATCATGACCCACAAGAGTTGAAAAGGTTACTATAAAGAGACATTCTTTTGATAGTGTTGAGAGAAATGTATGCATCCCTAGGCGGCAAAGCTACTTCCATATTACATGCTTTGAGAATTGCTCGAGGGACATTAGGTTAGAGACATCTCCGATTATTTTTTGGGGGGAGTCGGGTTTGGTCCGTTTTTTTAGGGGAGGGGAATTGGTAATTCGTTACTACTTTCTTATCAACCATGGGATGGAGGCATCATCGGTATTTTTTCGGGGATCGTGTGAACGGTAGTTTTTCGTTTGGGCGACGGAGGAGTATTTCTATACGACGTTCTTATCAGACATTAGGTTTTAGCTTTTTTTTTTGGGGGGGGGCGGTTGCCTTGTTTTGGGAGGAGTATATCGATACAAATTTCACATCAGACATTAACTTAGAGATATCATAGGTATGTTTTCTTTTCTTTTTTTTTGGGGGGGGGGTGTGCTTGGTTTTGAAAGATGGTAGTTAATTTTTTTTTTCTTTTGGTTGGGCCCCCTTGTTTTGAAAGGAGTTTTTTTTTATACCACATTCTTACTAGACATTAGGTTGGAGATATCCTCGTTAGGTTTTTTTGGCTGGTGAGTGGAGGTTCTTTTTGGGGATGGAGGGGTATTTCGTTATCACGTTCATGCATAAGATCATATTTGATATATCCTTAGTATATTTTTCGTTGGTGCGAGACGTTGTTTGGGATATCGAAGAGATTTTCGATACAACTTTCTTACCAAAGTTCCGAGGTTGGGTTTTCTCGGTTGAATTGGCTTTTTGACATCATAAGTAGTCGGCGTAATTTTTCTTTTGTCGTCATCATCAGTTTTCCTTTGTATTGGCACTATTAAATTCTTTGCATTTTCTGACACGTGTAGGAGACCTTGACAATGATATCTTAGTCATAAAAGATATTATGGATGTGTCTTTGTTTGCTCATAAGCAACGTAAATATTTCATTAAACTTGTAATTCTTTTCGTTGTGTATGTGAAAGGATTAATGTAAGTGTAATATTGTTTTAAATGGAAATTGTAACCTTGGTATTTCATTTCTCTCTCTCTCTCTCTCTCTCTCTCTCTCTCTCTCTCTCTCTCTCTCTCTCTCTCTCTCTTATGGAACATGTTGAAGAACTGAGGAAATCGACTTTCATATATACTGATGGCTCCAAATCTGTTGTTGGTGTTGGATTTGCAGTATATAGTAGTACTTTTAATTGTAGAGGTGCGCATCCTGTAGCATCCTCTATATTTACTGCTGAACTATATGGCATACTATGTACTTTCATAATTCTAGCGAAAATACCACCACCGGGGAATTCTTTTACAAGTTCTAGAAATTTCGATTCAGAGAAAGCATAAAGGTTGCGCTTCCCAGTTAACAAAAGAGCAGCCCAAGTGTTGCATCTGAAAAAATAGAAGAAGGGATTTTACGCCTCCAAGAGATCTATCATATGTCGGGATGCTTCGAATTGCTTAGAATCTTCTCTCTCTTTGATTCTTGAAGATTAGGTTTCTATAATTTTCCCCTTTAGAAGATTGAAGTAACGAACTTTTTTGGGGGGGGTACTCGAAGGCTTCACCAATTTATTTCATTCCAAACGCATTTTATTTACTGTCTTTCTTTAAGTAATTACTATTTAGTACCTTCCTGCATAGTTTTACTCTTTTCTCTTATATTAAAAAGGCTAATATTTTTTTTTTCGCCAGAATGATTTTTATTCAAAATTGAGTACAGGTACCAAAATAATATATATATATATATATATATATATATATATATATATATATATATATATATACATACATACATACATACATACATACATATACATATATATATATATATATATATATATATATATATATATTGAGGGATTTTGTGCATAGAATAATTTTTGAATGAAGAAGGATGAAAATTGTGGTGTGTGAAACATTTGGAATTATTATGAGACGTAATGTCCCTCCTAAGATAATTCTATTCTTTTTTTATGACTTTCAATATAATGTTTTAATAAATCAATCATATAGTTAAACTTATACCACATAAGCATATTGAATATATCTCGAGTAAATAATAATATTAATTTTACCCGTAGTTTGGGAAACTTAACTATTTTTCTATTTGAAAATATCTCAAATAATTTAGTATATCAACATAATTTTTTTCTATCATATTGATTGATATGTCAAAGAATTAGAAATTTTTCAACAAGTCTTATTTTGCTAAATCTATCATAAAGCATAAATGTGTGCATCACCAAGTTTTCTTCCTTCTTTACGACGCTGGAAATGTCTGCAATCTCAAGAACAGTTTGAACGGGTTCGTTCCATATTCAACATGCTTTGGGACATTGGGACAAGCTTGGGAGAGATAAGGGGGGAGGGTCATACCCTTTTTGGAGGGTGGTTAGGAGTGGGGATCAGCATAGGGATACCAAAGTGATATGGTCTCATTACCTCCGCCAAGGAGGCTATAAAATCGAGCCGATTTACTTATTTATTTTTATGTGTGTCTGTGGACAGGATTACGTCAAAACTACTCGACGGATTTTGAGGAAGTTTTCACAACAGATAGATCTTTGGTATTTGACGACCCCATTGAATTTTGGTAATGATCCGGATACGGATCCGGATTCTAGATTCGGATTTGGATTTGTCGCCATTTTAAAGACATCAAAACAAATTGGGGGATTTTGACGAAATTTCCACAACGGGTAGATCTTGGGGCATGGACGACTTCATTAACCATTGGTGGAAGTCAGAAATCTCTGATAGCTCTCATTTTTTATTTTATAGATTTTGATATTTTTTTTTAGCGTAACACTTGGGTAATCCTCGCTACCATCTTTGAAGTTGTTTTTAGTCTTTAGAAGTTTCGTTTCATTACAGTCATCATTTTCCTCTTTTGTGAAGCTTCGATTAGTTGTCGTTTTTGGAAAAATCAAGTTATAAAGTTGATTCATCCCCAAGTTTTTAGGAGGAAGAATCGGCATTCTTATACTTTTTTTTGTCATTAATCCTGTGCTATTATTATTATTATTATTATTATTATTATTATTATTATTATTATTATTATTATTATTAATAATAATATTGTTGTTATTATTACTTGCTATGCTGCAACCCTAATTGGAAAAGCAGAATGTTATAAACCCAGGGGCCTCCAACAGGGAAAATACCCTAGTGAGGAAAGGAAACTAGGAAAAATAAAATATTTTAAGAACAGTCACATTAAAATAAATGTCTAGTATATAATCTAATTTCCATTTCTCGTTCAAGGCGATTACTAAAGTAATTGCACTCTATTACGTTGTTGTGATTGTCGTAAAAATTACTCTATTTTATTCTAGTCTGACAATATTTATCTTCATCGTCGTCATTACATCATAATCATCCTCTCTATTATTAATATTTCTGGATTACTGCGTTTGGTACCATAATTTGTAAACACTCGGCTCCTTTTTATCTATGTGTTTCTCAAAGTTTCATAGCACAGCTGATTTATTGTGTGCATAAAGTTTAAACCTTCATTATAAAATTTACATTTAATGTAACTATAGGTGGATTTGCATATTTAACTCATTGTTGCTGATTGATTGATTTATTTGGAGTTTTTTGGCTTCCTGACATCGAAGTTTATTGACGCCAATGTCATTTGTTATAAATAAAGAATTGTAGGAAATTAAATTTAAAACAATAAAAACAAAGATATCCTTATAGAATATAAATCTACATAGTATTTGCTTTCATTTGATCTTAGGTAGTTGTTTAACATGATAGCTTTCATCACTTTTCGAAGGTTATCAATATGTTTCGCATTATCGTACTTTCAATATTTCGTTTATTGTCGTCACGTACTAGAAATTCATTAGAGAGAGAGAGAGAGAGAGAGAGAGAGAGAGAGAGAGAGAGAGAGAGAGAGAGAGAGAGAGAGAGAGAGATCTTTTGTTTATATGAAATATTAGAATAATAAATGAAAGGTATATCCATGTTATTATTATTATTATTATTAACTAGGCTACAACCCTAGGGGGACAAGACGGATGCTATCATTGCCAGCGCAGGGGTCCTACAGGGAAAAATAGCCCAGTGAGGAAAGGAAATGAGGTCATAAATAAGCTACAAGAGAAGCAATGAATAAATAATATAAACTATTTTAAGAACAGTAACAACATTAAATTGGTCCTTATAATATAAACTATAGAAAGAGCCGTATGTCAGCCTGTTCAACTTATAAACATTCGCTGCAAGTTTGAACTTTGGAAGTTCTATCGATTCTAATGCCAGGTTAGGGAGATCATTCCACATCTTGATCGTAGCTGGAATAAAACTTCCAGAATACTGTGTAGTATTGAGGCTTATGATGAAGGTGGCACGACTATTAGAATTATTGGATGCATTAGAAAGGACTTTGGATCGTCAAAAATGAAAAGGCAAGAATAGGATAAATGTTAAAAGAGTAATAAATTGTTGTTGATTTTTTTTTA
>NC_090729.1:4214208-4224144 GCF_036898095.1 Palaemon carinicauda
CTTAGGATAAGGATGATGGTCATGAACACTTCCTTCAAAGTGAATACCCGGATCTTAGCGACGTAAGTTTACCGAGATTTTCCTCCGTGAAAAAACTAAATTGAAGGCGAAACTATTCCCGTAAAATATAGACGTAAAGAATGGTCGGAAATGAACACTGAAGATGGTTCGCGAATTATAAAAATCTTGTGTCTTTTTCTTGCTTCTTCAGCTTCACTCATTTCTATATGGGGTCATGGAACCGTATTTCAAAATGAATATTCACATTTTTAATTTTAAAGATTCTTAACGTTTTCATTTATCAATATTTGTAAATTAAGTTTAGAATATCCAAAGACTTATGCATCTTGGAATTTTCACTTACACACACACACACACACACACACATATATATATATATATATATATATATATATATATATCCTATATATATATCTGTATATACATATATATACAGTATATATATATATATATATATATATATATATATATATATATATATATATATATATATATATATATATATATATACACATATACACATACATAAATATACACACACACGAGAATTCCCATTGGAAACATATTAGGACACAACTTTTCTCTAATACAATTCTCAATTGTAGATAGTAGGTTGGCCAGGGCACCAGCCACCCGTTGAGATACTACCGCTAGAGAGTTATGGGGTCTTTGACTGGATCCTTCTCACTAGTTACGGTTTGTTTTCCCTTTGCCTACACACACACACACACACACACACACACACACACCGAATAGTCGGGCTTAATCTCTACATATTCTCCTCTGTCCTCATACACATGACAACACTGAGATTACCAAACAATTCTTTTCAGCCAAGTGGTTAACTACTGCACCGTAATTGTTCAGTGGCCACTTTCCTTTTGGTAAGGGTAGATGATACTCTTTAGCTATGGTAAGCAGCTCTTCTAGGAGAAGGACACTTCAAAATCAAACCAGTGTTCTCTAGTCCTGGGTAGTGCCATAGCCTCTGTACCATGGCCTTCCACTCTTTTGGGTTGGAGTTCTCTTGCTTAAGGGTGCACTCGGGCACACTATTCTCTCTAATTTCTCTTCCTCTTGTTCTGTTAAAGTTTTTATAGTTTATATAGGAAATATGTATTTTAATGTCACTGTTCTTAAGATATTTTATTTATCCTTGTTTCCTTTCTTCACTGGGCTATTTTTCCTGTTGGGGCCCCTGGGCTTATAACATGCTGCTTTTCCAGCTAGGGTTGTAGCTTAGCATTTAATAAAAATAATAATGAAGGTGACTGCCTTTGTGGCGTTAATGTGTTTCCTACAGGAAACCCGTATTTTCTCAGCTCCTTTAATTTCTGTATATAAAGAAACAATGGCTGTTCTTTTTTTCATTTCTTCTATCACTATAGCACTATTTCAACAAAACCATGTCTTTCTCAAGGGATTAACACAAGTTCACAATTTCTTTTATTTATGAGGTTCTACAAAAATTATAATTGATCATCCAGAAATTATATTCTATAGAAAAGGAAAATATGAGAAGCGAGGGTCTTGAATTATATCTTTATTTCCTTTCATATCTGGCGCCTACTCAATAAAATCAGCAGTGAAGTTCATGCTTCCTACGCCTGGGCTATCCTTGACCATTGCAGATAGTGCATCCTGTCCTCCTTTATTACCATATACGGCCCTGGTGAATTCGCAACAATTCCCGAATTACTCAACCGAAGAATACTGAGTGTATTTATCAAATCTCTTACTGAGAGTAATGAACAACACTGAAAAGTGCTAATGAAAAACACAGCTAAAGTTCAAAAATATCAACAGTCAAGGTATTTGTGGGCGATGGCGTGTATTTGAAACGATTACAACCCAAAAGGGCTAAACAACTAGAGCCAACGTAGTTAGGTCTGTACCCGTAAGATGGTTAAATCTAGCATATCAGTGATGCAAGACATTGTTAGTGACCTAGTATCTGAACATCATCAGACACATAGACATGGTTCCGGAAGATGTAGCTTTACAAACTGTCAATCAAACTGTATCCCCTTAATCCTGCACATGCGATATTCCAAGAGTTGATGAGTAAGAAATTTTCATTGTTGTTGTTTTGGGCAGACCTCATTTCTTCTTTTGACATGTGTTACAGCAAACTTTATGATAGTGAATGTGTTCTTATTAGTGTGCTTAATGTAGTGACGTATGTTCTTTTACAGTATTGCTGTGTTTAGCAATACGTATGGGATACTGCTGAGTAACCTGATACATAGCCATAAAAGAGGTCAAGAGGTCAGGTGTGGTCTGTCAGGCTTATGCTATAATAAGGATTTATTTTTGTGATTCCTGGTTGCAGGGATCGGGTCCGTTCCCGAAGGACAAGAGGCTACTAGACTAAAGTTCAGTTTTGAGGCGAGTTGGTGTTAGAAAATGTGTAAATGTGATTTCCTTATTCCTATTTGCACTACCCTTGTAGATAGTGCAAGGGTAGTGGTTTTTTAGATAAAGACGAAATATTGACGGTGGTTTGTGTTGTGAAATTATGCCGTAAACCCGGACAGCTAAAATCAAGAGGTGCAGGAAGACCCATTCCTACCCCTAGCCCACCAGTTCAGACCCGTTTTGTCGGCAACCTGAGGGAGGTTGATCATGAGATTATGTAATGCCGATTAGCATATGATTATTTTATCTTTTTGAGTATTCTATATTATAATTGCAGAGGTTATAAGAAGAAATCTAAGAAATTATCCTTTATTCATTGTGTAAATTTTGATTTACAATATTTCCTTTTTAAAGATATATATATATATATATATATATATATATATATATATATATATATATATAAATAAATGTATATATATTTATATTTATATTTGTATATATATTTACAGATTTATTAAGTTGCATGGGGGAGGGGCAGGGGGACGGGGATGGTTGCCAGTAGTGTCCCAGGCCCTGAACAGCAAAATTTATAGATTTATTATGTGATCATTTGGTTTTGTGTAGTGAGATTATTGGCTTTTTAAGAGTAATATGACTTGATCAGTGACGTCATTGACTAACAAATATGGGTGATGGTATCCTTCCATGACAGTGGAAATTTCAACAAATTTAGTAGATTCATCATATTAAGGAAACAACGATGCTTTCGTTGCTCATGAGAGAGGGGAGTACCGCTCGGGCTGTCACTCGACAAGTACAGTAAGGTACCCGTCTGAAGGTATCCTCCACAGTGCAGTGTAAAACCTCCTTTCATAAAAAAAGTGAATGAACGTAATGTTTCTATATATCATTTAACCTTAGGAATGGAACATATATATATATATATATATATATATATAAAATCATGTATATTTATGAATATATATATGTATATAATATATATATATATATATATATATATATATATATATATAAGTATATTTATTTATATATTATATGATGTGTATAGGTAATAATAATAATATTATTAATAATAATAATATTAGTAGTAGTAGTAGTAGTAGTAGTAGTAGTAGTAATAAGAACAAGAACAATGATAATAATAATAATAATAATAATAATAATAATAATAATGATACTGCCCAATGCGTGAAAAATCAGATCTAATGTTTGAAACACACAGTCTTGTGTTGTCATAACTGAAGGCTATTTATTTATCTATTATTTATTATTGCTCTCATTTTGAATGAGGAATTATACATAGTTCAATGCTAGCAATGATTTATGTCGCCAGACGGTCACAATTTTGAGGTGACACAGCTCCTTCTATATATATATATATATATATATATATATATATATATATATATATATATATATATATATATATATACTGTATATATATATATATGTGTGTGTGTGTGTGTGTGTGTGTGTGTGTGTGTGTAGAAATCACGAAAGCTGACACGTGATGAATATAAAATGTATTATAGCCACGAAAGGAAAAATGAAAAAGACTTGATTGGAGTAAGTACTTTCATCCATTATCAATTTTCCTTTCGTGGCTATAATGCATCATAGATATATATATATATATATATATATATATATATATATATATATATATATATATATATACACACACAGTATATGTATATGTATATATATATATATATATATATATATATATTATATATATATATATATATGTATGTATGTATATGTGTTTGTGTGTGTACGTATATATTTATGTATGTATATGAGGAGGTGCAGTGCCTTGTAGAGCACTTTCTCTCCTGAAAGTAAGTCCAAATTGGTCCTCGTCCCTAACACTTATCTCTGTTAACATGCTCATATTATCTTTTTAAGCTTGTCAAGTGAATGGTGCATTTTAAACTAATTATCTTTTCTATTGACAGGTATGTGTTTGGAAGTTTCTGTCCACTTAATAAACTCCGGATATCATAAAGCTTCTATTGAATGGGTAAGCATGCTTCAGTCAGCTGACATTTTTACCTCCGCCACGGTGGTTATAAAATTACCTGTGTTTATTCATTTGTATACATATATATATATATATATATATATGCCATTACTAGTCCACTGCAGAATAAAGGCTGCAGCCATGTCCTACTTACGTCTAATGGACATTCTATGTTAGTTTCTACCGTTAAATTTTCTCAGTTCGTCAGTCCATCGTCTCTTCTTCCTTCCCCTGCTTCATTTGCAATCTCTAGGGACCCATTCTGCTTTTCTTAAAGTACAAATGTTATTTGCCATTCTCATTACACGTCCTACCCACGTCTATTTCTTTTTCTTACATATAAGAATACAGTACTACATTGTATGTTTCTCTCTTGTTACGGTTCATTTTCCTTTTGCCTATACATATACCTAATAGTCTGGCCTATTCTTTCCATATTCTCCTCTGTCCTCATACACCTGACAACACTGACATTATCAAACAATTCTTCTTCGTTCAAGGGATTAACTACTACAATGTAGTTGTTCAGTGGCTACTTTCCACCTGAAAAAGGTAGAAGAGACTCTTTAGCTATGGTAATCAGTTCTTCTAGGAGAAGGACACACCAAAATTGTTTTATTAGTTTATATATGAAATATTTATTCTAATGCTGTTACTGTTCTTAAAATATGTTATTTTAATTGTTAATTACCTTTCTTGTAATTCCCTTATTTCCTTTCTTCACTGTGCTATTGTCCCTGTTGGAGCTCTTGGGCTTATAGCATTCTGCTTTTCCAGCTATGGTCGTAGCATAGAAAGTAATGATTGTATATATATATATATATATATATATATATATATATATATATATACATATATATATATACATATATATATGGGCATCGTGGAATAATAATAATTGGATGTTTGATTTTAATGAGTGCTCATAAGCATCATGTTATCTTTGTTAATTGGCCTATTAGCGACTGTTGAAAAAGTTTTGGGTTTATTATCAAACGTCTGCTGTTTGTTGAGGAAGTGCATTATTTTGATGGGTTGATTTTTTTTTCTTATTTCTATTATATATATTCCATATTTCTATTTCCTTTATGGGTATCATTGGTATTCATCTGGTCTTCAGGCTACTATTTGGACAGAGGAGAAGACTTCCTTCTCTTTTTCATCTTCATTTAATCAGACTCTTGAAAAGTTTTCTGTTAAAAAAGCATAATTTTTATTTAAAGTTTAAATTAGATCTTATTTTCTATCTAGGGGCCTCCCTTCTTTCTCTTTGTATAAGGTCGACATTTTCATCTGTTAATTTTGGTTTCATTAGTGTCAGCCTTACCATTGCTCCCCTCCCCCCTCCTCCTCTTCCATAGATGATGTGCGGTGAGTGATGTTGCATTTTAAGTGATATTTATATTTTATATACGGTCGATTGCATGGTGTAAGTGGAGACGGCCTTCCGTTAGCCCTGAAGGCCAGAAAGATTAAGGAAGCTATATAGAGAAGTAAAACAAAAGTAGAGTCGAAAATAGGTTATGCCCTCTGGTGGTCAAAAAGAGGTTATTGGGAATTGTGTCCTTTTTATCTAGAGCAGCGAAACAGACGAAATGATCGAGTGTTCCAGTGACGAATTTCGTTTCACAGATAATAGCAGATCTTTTGTTGCCTTTTTTTCTGCAGTGTGATAAATTGTAGTACCTATTGCCGTTTTAATTAGTGGGAGCAGCCGGATTTAAAATTTTTAGAGAATAATGTTTTATTCCTCGTTGCGTGTCCCTAACGTTTTTTTTTTTTTTTTAGATAAGTAAAAAGTGGCTAATAATACATGAAAACATTATCTAGACATACTTATTTTTCTCTTTTGCATATTTCATTTATATATGAAAGAGAGATAGGAAATTCTTTTATTAAGGGATGTAGCGTATCTATGAGTTTTAGCGACCGTGTAATGAGTAGACCTACTAGAAATGAGTCGATTGATTAATTATTGAATTTTAACGAAATTCTTGGAATTTTTTGGAGTAAATTTAATTGTTGCACTATAAACATGTAAGAATGGGACTGCATGGCATGTCATAATCCTCCAAGTACTATCCTACTATACCATTACTTGTGTACTTCTTTACATTCACTAGTGATGGCTAAATATTTGGACATACGCACGCACACACAACCACCTCTCACCTTGGAATACATACTCTCTCTTTCCCCTACCCGAGGGACGGGGAGAATTCAGCCGATATATATATATATATAGATATATATATATATATATATATATATATATATATATATATATATATATATATATAGTATATATATATATTTATATATATACAGTGTATATATATATATATACAGTATATATATACAGTATATATATATATATACATATATATATATATATATATATATATATATATTTATATATATATTCCAGGCACTTATTATTTAATATAAAATAGATAATTTCGAATTCGAACTCATTTTTATGGTTTGAAGATGGTCCTAATTGTGCAAGGAAGAAATGTTTATTATTCTCTTCCTTAATGAAAAATCACTGTAATTATTTCACTGATACAAGTATACAGGTTTTGTATACAAACATGTGAATATGTCACACCCTCATTATGAATAAAATCGTTGCATTATCACACTACTCTTAGAATGTTCAGAATTATATATTCAGTCTGGAATTCATTTCAATTTGTTGACCCATTACATAGAGATATCTAGTTTTATTGACTTTGGAATATCACTTTTGGAAAGGAGAGAGAGTCAAGATAGAAGAATGTGTGGTATATGTTGTACCACAGGTATTTCATACACGTTCGTACATCTTAACGTTTTGATTTTTTATCTAATCGCTCGCTCTTCCCTGCACTGTTAATAGACTAAACTGTTTTCATGCTAGCACAAGATTTATCATGTTTTAATGTTTGTGACGTTCTTCCGTGCAAGTCGCTGTATATAAGCTCGATGATTGTTTAATAAAGTTTAGTTGCATTCATCTCGCCAATCAGTTACAACCTAACTACCCGCTCGCACAATGTACTTTAAAAGATAAGAGTGAGATCCTATGGCTATGTAATAAGAAGACAGGAGGTAGAGCCAATCAAGAGAGTTGAAAACATATCAGTGATGGAGAGGAGGAGTGTGGGGCATCAGCGGATCAGAGGCATGGATGTGGTGAGGAGGGATGTGGCTGGGATGGGACTGGGTAAGAAGATGCAAGGAATAGAAATAGATAGAAAAAGTTAACTTGGGCGGCTGATCTGCAATACAGTTGGATTGATAAGGTCGAAAGAAGAAGATCTAGTTTTATTGACATAAATCAGAAAATAATTTCCAGCCTTCACTATAAGTTTCGTAGAATAGTCATGTGTTTTCCATCTGCATGATTAATTAATGGTAAAATATTCACTTCATGAATTCATGTGAAAATCGGGTCAGGTTTTACATTTTTATGTATAATATCTGCGGGGTCATACCGTTTCCATGATGTCACTGGATGAATGATTATTTCATATCTTTTGTAATTCTAAGTTTTCTTTGAAGGTTCCATTATGTTTCCTCAATTATGCACTTACAACAATTTGCAAGTGTTTGGAGCTCAAGTTATTGTTAATAGCACTAATTGATGGTTATCATATTTGTGCTGAAGGACTGGAAATGTTTATGAATAAAACTAAGATAATTGCCAATGAAAATACAGAGAGAAGAAATAAGTGTTATGGACGAACTTTTAAGAGATGGTTAATGAATATACCTACTTAGGATAGACGGTGATTGTTTCACACCAGGACACGAGACCGAAATTAAAAGAAGGCTAAGAAGGGTATGGAGAACTTTTGGCAATCAAAAATGAAAAGTAAATTACCTCTTTCTTTAAAAGGTAAAGTTTTTAATCAGATTGTCCTACCAGTTTTAACTTATATATCAGAAATTTGGAGCCTAAAACATGAGCTAGTCACAACTCGGAGGGCTATGGATAAGATTAATCATGGGCATAATACTAATAAACAAAAAAATAGAAATATGGGTACGAGAGTTAAAATTAAGTAGAGGATATTCTTACAACATGTAAGAAAAATAAATGAACATCGGCAGGACGTATACTAAGAATGGCATTTAACAGATGGGCATTACGATTTACAGAATCGGTTCATAGAGTTTGCAAAAGAATCAGCGGAAGGAAGAGAAGAAGATGGATTGACGAACTAGGAAAGTTTGCGGGTGTGGACTGGTATAGAAAGATCATAAACAGATGGGAATGAAAGGGCATGTCTGTGGCCTTCATTCCGCAGTGGACTAGTAACGGCTGATGGTGATGATGTCATTAGTCCTGATGTTTAATACTTTTTGTTTTAATAATTAATACTATGAGAGCGGGAGGAAAAAAAGGATTTCATCTACTATAGACTAACAGACAAAAAAATCAAGATCTCCTTAAAGCTAGATTTATAGATGATCACGATATAGTAGAATCCTTTGCTGTAGGGAAGCATACAATGCTTTTGTTTTTGCAATTTTTTTAACTGAGATTTGCAGTGTTTATTATTATTATTATTTTTATTATGCTTATTATTATTATTATTATTATTATTATTATTATTAGCTAAGCTACAACCCTTGTTGGAAAAGCAGGATGCCAGAAGGCCTGGGGCTCCAATAGGGAAAATAGCCCAGTGAGGAAAGGAAATAAGGAAACAGAAATATTAGTGTGCCCGAGTGTACCCTCTTTTCTTGAAACTCATTGACTTACACTGGGCAAGATTGATGGTCAATTCAAAGTTGATTAAAAAAACAATAACCTGGGGTACTGTATCTGAGGTAAACATTGTGATCTCCCTGAGGTGTAATTGAATGATAGAATTTAACAAAAATCGCCATAATATTCCGGAACTTGAATCTCCAGTTACTTGTACTGCAGTATTTTCTCCAAATAAATATGGTCTTGCCCTGGTGCAAACCAAGGAAAAATAAATTCCTGCAATTGCATAGATTTTCAGGAGCTAAATATAAGGCAATAATATCTTCATTTGAGCTTGATGGTTTCCTTAGGCAAATAAATTAAACTTGGTTTTGTGTTTTACACATTACTGCTGCACTGTTATCGAGTATTTTTATGCAGGAATCAATTGACTTAATACTCAGGAAATGTGAAATGTTTAAAAGGCAATTTCACGGTTGAAGAATTGGTGGCTCTTCCTACTTTTTATTTATCAGCCGGTTCCCAGAAGGAACCTCTTCTTCCCGTGAACTGAGGTGAACGAAGATCAAGGGAAAAAATTTTTTTTTTGTTTAGGGGCATATTTGAGGAGATGATTTGTGAATGAGAAAGGCGGATGTGAAGAAAACAGGAAGAAAAGGGAATAGAAGGGAAAGGAATATTAAAGAATAAGTTGATGACAATTATGTCCATGGATATGGAAAGAAAATTACTCAAACATATACAAATATATATATATATATATATATATATATATATATATATATGTATATATGTATATATACATATA
>NC_090729.1:4224644-4237144 GCF_036898095.1 Palaemon carinicauda
AGAATCCAATTACGATAAAGTTTTGTCTCTCATCGACTAATTCTAGAAAATAATGGCTCAATAAATGTATATTTTGCCAAAATAATTCTATTTTATAATATCAATAATGATGATAGGTTTGAGAGGTTGTGTATGATCATATTATCAAAATAAGATTGGAGTTAAAAAAAAAAACCACAAATGCTCAGGACAAAAAAAAAAAAAAAAAAATTCTTAACATTAATACTATAACGAATATGAGAGGGAGATCCAGGAAAGTCTTTTAGATATCGTTCTTTGTGTATTTATGTCAATCCTCTGTAAGGATTCCATGAGGAGGGCAAGATAATCTCAACATTGGTCATCTATCATGAAGAATATCAGCGCTAAACGAGACAATATTGCTTGAAAGAATAAATAGGTTTTCTCTTTTAACTAAGTTTTGTGCCAGTCGTTATTTTCCGTAAATATTCGAACATAGTTGTAAACAGATTCTATAAATATTCTGATACGCGCTAGTGTGAAAGAAGAAACAGTAGTAGTAGTAGTAGTAGTAGTAGTAGTAGTAGCAGTAGTAGTAGTAGTAGTAGTAGTAGTAGTAGTAGTAGTAGTAGTAGTAGACGCTTTGAAAAAAAAATTTAAAACCTGCTTACAAAATTTAGTTCAATCTTCAAGTTTTGTCCTAAAGAGCATATTTTACATCTTTCTTTAAAACATATTTCTTAATGAATATTAATGCATTTGCTACTTAAGAAAAAAAATCTCAAAGTCGATTATTAGCATTTTAACTATACTACTATGAAATGTTCTTGTCGTAAAAGAAAAAAAAAAACTTACATGCAGTTATGATTCAATTGTGATTTTTTAAAACTTTTATTAAAAAAAAAATTCTAAAGCAAAATAAGGTTCAAATCGTTTCTGTAATGTTTTTATCCCTTCATTCATACTCTTACCATTGTTATAAATCGAATAATTTCATGCTAAAAAAAATAAAAAATTTTCCTCTTCTTATAACGTCTGACTACTACAGTTCATTTTTTATCTTTGTTCATTTTCTTTCCATGTCAAATAAGGGGTACACAATTCTATTGATTTACTCGTTTCCATGGCATTTACACATCATACGTCACAATAGACTAAATCAATAAAAGCAAACTTTTCAACAATGCAAAACAGAGTAAAGTGCCTTAATATTACACGTTCATCATCGTAAATGCACTTTATTTAATCATTTTACTGCAACAGGATAAGGTCAATCCATTATGCAAACTACTGCTCTAAACTTCATGAATCAGGCAGGAGGTAATTAACCCTTATATTTGATTAATCTTATTACAGTTCGTAAACAACAACAACAATAATAATAAGAGTTTAATTTCATACTCTGATTGCCTACACCTACACAAGTTTTAAATCAGTAATTAGAAAAAAAATCGACCTAAGCTTATGATTTAAAATTAATCAATACTGGGATTTAATTTGAAAAGTTCATCAGGAGCACAAACTATGCGAAATTCATACTGACTTGTACAGAATTAGTGATTCTATTTCATTACTTTCCCAACGGCAGTACTCATTTTGAAAATTAAAATTCCCTGGTATCAATTACTTTTTTTTTAATTGAATCTCGGATTTTCATTATTTTCAATGTAAAAATATGTAACACATCTTGATTAGGAATAGTTTCCTTATTTTTACATTTGTGAAGCTTCCTTGCATTGAAAAACATTCAAACTTCATTAATTTATGATAATATTGAATTGCAAACTTGTCTCAGAACATACAGATGACCACTAAGATTTTGTCCTCTTTCTTTTAAACACGATTAAACAAATCAGCATAATGTAACCCTTAGCGTGGCCCGATTCCTATATGAATGTCTTAATGTACCAGTGAACAGATTGCAAGAAAAACTTGGCTTTTACTGATATCTCTCTGTGGTAACATATAACAATACAATGGTCTTAAACCCTCAATGTAAATTGTGTAGGGTCTCACGGTTTTCCTGAAGGGGAGCCGAAGAAATGATTAATTAACAGAGGACGGCTTGGCAATGTTGGTCCCTTTTGTTAAGGGAGTATACAAGGTTATTTCAAACATTAATATTTCAGAGGCAGAAAAAACCCGTTGAATATAGGGCATCCAAATACTAGTTTCCAATTCTTTAGAGAGAGAGAGAGAGAGAGAGAGAGAGAGAGAGAGAGAGAGAGAGGAGAGAGAGAGAGAGAGAGAGAGAGAGAGAGAGCCACTATCATGAAATAATGGAAATATATAGTTTGTACATCAATGATATGATTCATGGAAAATTCAGCATATCAAGAAAACAAGCTATAAGTAAAAAATAAAAGAACCAAAAATAGGAATACAAATACTTGAAACAATTAAAAACTATACAAAAGTATAGACGCTTGTATATGACAATATTTCTCTTATTTTCAAATGGGCCTTACTCTATATCAATTTTGGATCGTATATTTTCAGTTCTCCTCTTTTATTGTCCATTACTTTCAACTTTAGTGATCCCCATGAAATCTATTTCGACGATCATCAAACAGCGTCTCTCTCTCTCTCTCTCTCTCTCTCTCTCTCTCTCTCTCTCTCTCCCCCTCTACAAGAAAAAAATCCCTAATTAAATTTAATTATTCACCCATCATTGGAATCATCTAACTCGGATCCTTGTTCCAATCTAAAGGAAATATCTCCCACAAAAGAAAAATAAAGAATATCCACAATGTGGTAATACGATCAACGACGTAAATCCGAAAGGGCAAAATAGCACAACAGAAGTTTATAAAAAGGCTGATCCTCATATATTCCTGCTATGTCAATATGATTCTACATTATTGGCAAATAACTTACATCATTTATTGTACAAAATTAGCTTCCCTAGAGGTTAATCCTATTCTCTAAACATTCATTTTTTTCGGTAATTCGAGTCTGGGCAAGAAATTGAATATTAGGTTTCCATCTACAGGTGTTTATTAAGTAGAAAATATTTCATGGGAATATAATATCAAATAGGAACTAGAAACATCGTGTTCTTCAAAGATACCTTCTGGTTTTTGTTATGCTAATTTTATTGATCTTTAAAAATTACAAAATTAAGTGAATGTTAAGAGTTTTTTGTATAGAAAATAGATTTAAAAAATCTATTTACCCGTTTCTAAAGTAATGAAATATTGCTTTACCGTACTGGAAAGGGAAGAGAGAGAGAGAGAGAGAGAGAGAGAGAGAGAGAGAGAGAGAGAGAGAGAGAGATCCTCCCTCTATTTCAATTAAGATAATTTTTTCCATGAAAGTTAAAAGTAGCCAATGTCCAAGGAAAATCCCATATTATAATTCATTCCGTATTGATTGAGTTTTGGAGTGTCTGCACAGAACAGCGAAAACGAGTTGATAACCTCGGGGGTTAGGTTCCTGTAACTATCAAGGTTTGAAACTATTACGACACGTTTATTATCTTATTTTGCCTAGTATCTAAGAAACATTGCCAATAAAAATAAGTTACTATATTACAACAAATTTCTTTCTATGGTTAAAACTTGCAAAGATTTTAATGACAAAATTATATTGGGATTCAAATCAATAACATGCTATATACTGCATATAATTCCAATCCACATAGCTCATATTAACACACACACAAACACAATCACTTGGAAAATATTTTGAAAACTCTCTAAACTTTAAGCTAATTCCTATGAGGGTTCCCTAATTGGTACATCAGCAAAATTTCACAGCATACTCATCGCTCGTTCTTGAGATATCGACCTGGCAAAACACACACGTAACCACATATGAACACACAAATGACTTACTCTCATTTCTAACTGCTGTCTCACAAAATAATTCATAAACGCTACAATGAGATACAAGAATACCTTTAACAATGGCATGCAATAAAAATCCCATAGCAAAGTATAACAATTCTAGATGCAAACAAGTCCAAAATTTGGCGCTATAGAGGCTGTCTAAGCAAAGATCTGACATTCTACTTGAGCCTTCTCGAAGCTTTCTAAACGTTGTAGGAGTTCTGTAGTGAGAGTAAATGGTTAAGCAGTCAGTGATTTTAGCCTTCGGGAATTGTTATAAACAATGTAAAGGCTGTCTGAGGGAAGAACAGCCAGGGATTTGAGCCTCCTGGAAATACTGTGAACGTTTTAGAGGCTGTGCACTAAGTGCAAATGATAGTGCAGCCCATAATTTTAGCATTCTGGAAGCGCAGTAAACGTTTTAGCCTATTGAAAGTATTGCAAACGTTGTAGGTGATATGCAGTAAATGCTAGTGGAGGAGGATCCATTGATTTTAGCCACAGGATAATATGAATTCACCAGTACTTGATGAATAACCAAAATCGAGCCAGACAACTAACATCAGCAACCATTTCGCGAACACTGAATGATGTTGCTATTTGTGAATAATAAAATCCTTTTCTAAAATTCTAACGATTAAGACATTCAAGCTATGTATTTTAGCAAAGTCAGGGGACATTGGGCGGTATTCATAAAGAAAAAGATATGCTTATACTTGCAAAATATGAAGGAAATCCTTCTACTTGTATTCATAAACATTTCAAGCAAAAGCTTCTACTTTTAGAGCAAAAGCATATCCTTATAATCACATAAAAGTAAATGGTTATACTTAAAGAAGACCCTTTACTTCATATAAAAAGCATTTGCTTCGAAAAAGCTGAGTCTGGTCAGTAGTAGACTGCAGTTCGAAGAGAAAGGTTGTTCTATCCGATTTTCAGCACGATGGCAGATTTTGTTGATGTGAGGCATGTTAAACAATACATGCTCCCTTTACCCACACCTGATGGTGATTTCAAGATGTTATTCCATTTTGAAGAACAAAATGTGCAGTGGCTTGCGGACAGATATCTTGTCCACATATGGAATCTCCATGAAATATCAAGGTTAAGCCATAACTTGGTGATATGCATTTTACCTTTGCTTTTGCATGTATAAACAGTTGGGAGAATACGAAGGCTGCTGTATCTAGGGATGTATGTATGTACAAACAGTATATATGTATGTATGTATGTATGTATGTATATGTATGCGTGTATATACATATATATATATATATATATATATATATATATATATATATATATATATATTATATATATATATATATATATATATATATATATATATGTGTGTGTGTGTGTGTGTGTGTGTGTACAGTACATGCAAATATACTGTATTCATATAATATATAAATATAGCTTGTTTATATATATATATATATATATATATATATATATATATATATATATATATATATATATATATATATATATATATAGATATATATATATAGATATATATATATATAGATATATATATATATATATATATATATATATATATATATATATATATATATAATTAGATATATGTATATGTATGTATATATTACATATATGTATATGTCTGTGTATATATGTATATATAAACACCGTATAAATATACATATATACACAGAATATTCATATACTGCAAAAGCTTATATACATGCATGTATATGTATATGTATATATATATATATATATATATATATATATATATATATATATATATATATATATATATATATATATATATATATATATATATATATCGATTCGTACCAGAAATAGATTGTTCTAAATCCCAAACCTGAAATAATTTAGCTGAAATCAACTATTTCAATTCGGTTTGCTTTAAACCTCAATTACCCTTCCCCCGGGTATCTTAAAGTTTCCTTCAAACTGCAAAGTTGAGCGTTTAGCGTCTTCTAAACTTTTCAACTCAAATCCATAAATCAAATCACGTAGTTTATTATTATTATTATTATTATTATTATTATTATTATTATTATTATTATTATTATTATTATTATTATTATTATTATTATTGTTGTTGTTGTTGTTGTTATAAAACAAGAATGGAATTTTTCGTGAGTCCTAAAAGAATTCGGAAGAAAATCTTCTCGGATTTTCAAATGGCCTCAGAAGAAATAGCCATAGACTTAGCATGGAATTCTGAATGCCTCAGAACGGAATCTCAGAACGGTATCGGAAGAAAACTTTCCCAGATTTCCAAATGGCTTCAGAAAAAATAGCCATAGACTTAGCATGGAATTTTGAATGCCTCCAGAACGGTTTCGGAAGAAAACTTTCCCGAATTTCCAAAAGTCTTCAAAGGACATAGTCGTATACTTAACATGGATTTCTGAATGACTCCAGAACTGAAATTTCCAGGAGCAGTCCTGAACAACTCCTCCCAGAGCTTCAAATGACTTCTGAAGACCTGATCTTCATTTTTTCAAACGTAGCCTGCAACACCTCACATGATCTTTATGAAGCTGGCGAAATCTAACCAAGGAATTGCCCGTGAATAGGAGTAAGAGAAAATGAGTTGATGACTGGGAGAAGGATTTCACTTAACTCACAGAGATCGCGTTCTGGCGGAATAGGAAGCTGCCGGTAAGAATTATGTGTTACGTCTTCGGAACACCATCAACTACAAATGGTTTTGGTTGCTGCCGAAGTTGCCGATCGTTCGTTTTATATCGCCCGACCTATAGAAAGACACGGGATCTTCCGTTGGCAGCTGAACTATGAAGATCATAATGTATGCGCCTTGAAGGATCCTTTGCTTGGGCTTTTGCGACGATGTCTTTTTAAAGGAGACTCTTGGAAAAAGTACGAGGCTTTGTATCGGTGCAAAAACGGATTGCGGGGAATGAGGTTGGAGGCAGAATGGTTCAACTGAACGGTGAGTGACCTGTAGTTCTTCAACAGGATTGTCCCACAATTCGCCATTGAAGTAAGGACATATCCAGACGACATTGGTAAATATATCATGTTGCTCCTCATTTACTTTGGCATGATAGTGTATGCTGAGCAATCGATAGTATTCATCTCTTTACTCATTGCCCAGATAGGTAAAGAATAAATGCCTTCGATTTCCCTGAGGAATCTAACTAAGTGAGGACTTGCGGCACTGAAATCTATTTTGAAATCTAGAAGGACACTGACGAACTAAGGAAAAGAGACAATGAAATCTCGAAAGAAACAGATAATCTAATGAAAGAAGGTCTTGAAAACTAGAGGACAGGAGAGAACAGCGAAGAGGATCCTCTAATGCCAGAGGTAAGACACCTAAAAATAGAGAGCCTCTAATGCTAGAAGTAAGGCACCTCAAAATATAGATCGAGGACCCTCTAATGCTAAAAGTATGGAACCTAGAAATATATGTCAAAGAACTTCTAATGCTAGAAGTGTGGGAGCTAAAGAGAGAGGTCAAAGAACTTCTATTGTTAGAGGTGTAGGAACTATAAAGAGAGGTCAAAGAACTTCTAATGCTTGAGGTAAGGGTTCTGAAAAGAGGTCTAAGAACTTCTAATGCTAGAGGTGTGGGCGCTAAAAAGAAGTCAAAGAACTTCTAATGCTTGAGGTAAGGGAACTGAAAAGAGGTCTAAGAACTTCTAATGCTAGAGGTGTGGGAGCTAAAAATAAGTCAAAGAACTTCTAATGCTAGAGGTGTGGGAGCTAAAAAGAGGTCAAAGAACTTCTAATGCTAGAGGTGTGGGAGCTCAAAAGAGGTCAAAGAACTTCTAATGCAAGAGGTGTGGGAGCTAAAAAGAAATCAAAGAACTTCTGATACTAGAGGTGTGGGAGCTAAAAAGAGGTCAAAGAACTTCTAATGCTAGAGGTGTGGGAGCTAAAAAGAGATTAAAGAACTTCTAATGCTAGAGGTGTGGGAGCTAAAAAGAAGTCAAAGAACTTCTAATGCTAGACGTGTGGGAGCTAAAACGAGGTCAAAGAACTTCTAATGCTAGAGGTATGGGAGTTAAAAACAGGTCAAAGAACTTCTAATGCTAGAGGTGTGGGAGCTAAAAAGAGGTCAAAGAACTTCTAATGCTAGAGGTGTGGGAGCTAAAAAGAGGTCAAAGAACTTCTAATGCTAGAGGTGTGGGAGCTAAAAAGAGGTCAAAGAACCTCTTATGCTAGAGGTGTGGGAGCTAAAAAAGAGGTCAAAGAACTTCTAATGCAAGAGGTGTGGGAGCTACAAAGAGGTCAAAGAACTTCTAATGAAGGGGTGTGGGAGCTAAAAAGAGGTCAAAGAACTTCTAATGCAAGGGGTGGGGTAGCTAAAAAGAGGTCAAAGACCTTCTAATGCAAGGGGTGTGGGAGCTAATAAGAGGTCAAAGAACTTCTAATGCAAGCGGTGTAGGAGCTAAAAAGAGGTCAAAGAACTTCAAATGAAGGGGTGTGGGTGCTAAAAAGAGGTCAAAGAACTTTTAATGCAAATGGTGGAGGAGCTAAAAAGAGGTCAAAGAACTTCTAATGCAAGGGGTGGAGGAGCTAAAAAGATGTCAAAGAACTTCTAATGCAAGGGGTGGGGGAGCTAAAAAGAGATCAATGAACTTCTAATGCAAGGGGTGGGGGAGCTAAAAAGAGGTCAAAGAACTTCTAATGCAAGGGGTGAGGGAGCTAAAAAGAGGTCAAAGAACTTCTAATGCAACGGGTGGGGGAGCTAAAAAGAGGTCAAAGAACTTCTAATGCAAGGGGTGTAGGAGCTAATAAGAGGTCAAAGAACTTCTAATGCAAGGGGTGGGGGAGCTAAACAGAGATCAAAGAACTTCTAATGCAAGGGGTGGGGGGGGGGGGCTAAAAAGAGGTCAATGAACTTCTAATGCAAGGGGTGGGGGTGCTAAAAAGAGGTCAAAGAACTTCTAATGCAAGGGGTGTGGGAGCTAAAAAGAGGTCAAAGAACTTCTAATGCAAGGGGTGGGGAAGCTAAAAAGTGGTCAAAAAACTTCTAATGCAAGGGGTGTGGGAGCTAAAAAGAGGTCAAAGAACTTCTAATGCAAGGGGTGTGGGAGCTAAAAAGAGGTCAAAGAACTTCTAATGCAAGGGGTGGGGGAGCTAAAAAGGAGTCAAAGAACTTCTAATGCAAGGGGTGGGGGATAGATTTCGCCAGCGACTCTTTGGGGGAAGACGCGGCGGCGTCTGTGTTCTTTTTGATGCGTAAACTTCATTAAATACAAGTAAAAACAGGGCATTAAATACGTATTATAAATACTAAACTCTTTCTTATCTTGACAGCACAAATGAAATCTTACAAGTTCCAACATGTAACTAAGCGCTCCCGAAACACGAGTCAACCTTTTACTTCTGCTTGGAGGATATCCTCGCAAGTAAAATGTAATCAGTATAAATATGGAAAGAAAGATTTCCTTATACTTCTACCTTTTGCTTCAGAGAATTACCTTGTACTTCTATCTTATGCTTACAAGGATATCCTTCTTTTTTATGAATACCTACCATTGTTTGGTAAAGGATTCTGAACACTGGTAAACAAATTTATATAACACGCAGATATATTTCACATATGAATGTGTGCGCGTGTATGAAGCTGGTATAATGAAAGACTTCTGCATTGGGGGCCCTCCCTGATGCAGTAGCTGTGGTGGCTATCATATTGTTCTCACATGAAAAGAGGTACATTATTGACTATATGTATAAATCTCTAAACATATAATTACTACAAGATGAGAACCTATGTCGTTACGTTCCTTAAATAATTCTTAGTCAGGTAAAGTAAGCGAGTGGTGTAGTGCTTTGCTCACGTTTTATTGCTCTGGCTTATTCCCAGCTGGCTACCCACAAGTCAACCAAGCTCTATATGAAAACCAGGATCTGTAGGGGTTAAGAGAATGATGTAGCGTCAGCAACCTCATCAATAAAGACTTGATTGATGTATACGCTATGGGTGGCTTAAGGACACTTCAAATGGGAAGGATTATAGAGATATAATTTGAACTGAAAAGTAAGGGCCCCATCATCTTGGGTGCGACAGAAAACTGTAAAGATGAAGGTGAATGCCACGTATATGAGGGATTCAACTTACAGCTTATGAGTCTTGTGTAAGATATTGAAGTTTTCAGAGGTGTCTTTGTCGTTGAAGGAAAAAGTTCATTCATGAATCATACACGCACACACATACACACACACACACACACACACACATATATATATATATATATATATATATACATACAGTATATATATATACATATATATTTATATACATATATGTGTGCATGTGTGTCTGTGTTTGTGCTTGAGTCTATATGAATAGACACCGGAAATCTGAAAAAATCAATACACTTGAAACAAAACAATAACCAAGGAATCTACCGAAAAGCTCTTCTTGTCCCGAAGTTCAACACCCCAGAATTTTCTTTTAATTTACCATTATGGCTGTTACAACAAGGAGGATTGAATAAATAAGAAACTGCGATGAGCAGTTTATACAAGAGCATTATCTTTCTAACAAGATTAATAATCACAGAGAAACTCAATACAGAATTTCGACAGGAAACGAATAACACGAGGTAATTATCGGAAGGCCCACTGACGAGACAGAGAGAGAGAGAGAGAGAGAGAGAGACAGACAGACAGACTAATTAAACTCAATTACATTGAAAACCGACACAACCCAAGCCAAGTCAATTTGAATATAATTATCACGAAATTTGCTTGATTACGATCAGAATTCGGATACAAACGGAGTAAAATTCTTTTAAATCCAGAATTTCTATTTCAGCTTTGCCTTTTCTTTTAGTATTTTCCTTACCTTCACGCAATATTTATGTCATCCATTCATAATAACAAATACTAAAAGTATTTTTTCAACCTGAAAACAATCAATAATCTGGCAACCCCTATTCATTTTTTTTACTGTTGGCATATACTCCTGGTGGTTTCGTGATTACACGCTGCCAGTTCTTCCTTTAAAAATGAAACTTTTGAAATTCTAGAAATTGAATGGTTATAATCGTAGAAACGGACCGTTTGTAGCCCTAAAAAGGGGATGTTTATAACCCTAAAAAGGGAACGTTGGTAACTAAAAATGGAACGTTTGTAATCTTAAAAGAGACGTTTATAACTCTAAAATTGAATGTTTGTACCCGTAAAAAGGGGATGTTTATAACCCGGAAAAAGGAACAGTTGTAACTAAAAATGGAACGTTTGTAGCCTAGAAAGGAGACGTTTATAACTCTAAAATTGAACGTTTGTACCCGTAAAAAGGGGATGTTTATAACCCGGAAAAAGGAACGGTTGTAACTAAAAATGGAACGTTTGTAGCCTAGAAAGGAGACGTTTATAACTAAAATTGAATGTTTGTACCGTTAAAAAGGGGACGTTTATAACCCTAAAAAGGGAGCGTTTGTAACTAAAAATGGAACGTTTGTAGCCTAGAAAGGAGACGTTTATAACTCTAAAATTGAACGTTTGTACCCGTAAAAAGGAGACGTTTATAACCCTATGAATTGAACGTTTGTAATCCTAAAAAATTGACGTTTATAACTCTAAAATTGAAACATTTGTAACCCCAATGATGGAAGGTTCATAACCATAAAAAGGGGACGTTTGTAGCCCTAAAAAAGGAGACGTTTGTAACCCTAAAAATTGAACGTTTGTAAACCTCTGTATTTCTATAATTTCCAAATATAATTCCTTTTGTGAAGTTTATTCAGAATAACTGGAGAATGGAGTTCCAACGTCCACTTCCTCTGCGACCAAACTTGATAAACGTCATCCTTGCTCGTTTTACCAACCAAATTTAGACACAAAATAATCGAATGACAAACGCATTTCTTCTTGACTTTCCAAACAGTTCCAAAAATGGCAAACCGGGGCAAGATACAAAGATATGTCTTGAAAATACCAAAGGAATGTTTCTTTTTTTTTTTTTTTTAACTTTGTCAAATATACATAATATTCAGAGTAAACTAAAATAAAAAATAGGAAAATAGAAGTCAATAAATATGTTGAGGGAATAATCGGATATTCAGTATGACCAAAAATTTTTCAGACATTTAATATATTTCCTAAAAGATTTCCTCTCGGACTTTACTGAAAGTATCTGATTTCATTTGCACAAACATCCTCTACTTTAGCTTGTGCTCTACATGGGCAGATAACATTTTTATCATCATTTTGACCGATCCATTACAAGAGTTTCAACACGAAAGAAAGGTCAGCTGCACGACTTAGCTACAGTGTGCTGGGGGGGGGGGGGGGTGGCGGGAGTCATATGTAGAGAGAGAGATATATAGAAAGGAAGAACTAAAGACGAAAGCTAAGAAAGGACTAATATGGAAATCACCGGCAATATTGTGCTAAATTCAAATCCTAGCTGATGGAATTTCACTTCTTTTGAAAGCGACAAATTTGTCTTACGGGAATACTAAATATCTTTAACATTTACCTGATACACAAATAAAACTACAAAGAGGCTCTTGAGCTTATTTGAACGTTATTGAAGCCTCTAGGTAAAATGGCCCATCAAATCAGACACACGAAGTATATTATTCAAAACTTTAAACATACTCAAGAGGGAAAATGTCAACAACAAAATCTCATGTGAGTAGTCAATAAATTTCGTTATTCAGTCCTAACATGACAGTCCCATAAGACAACAACGAGTCCAGTTAGTGACAGATATATCCTATTAAA
>NC_090729.1:4239644-4274340 GCF_036898095.1 Palaemon carinicauda
GACAATATCTGGAGTTTGAAATTAATTGACGTTTATAAACAGAATCATGCCATCATCAGAAAAAAATAAAGATGAAACAAAAACAGTCGTATTCATACAAAATCGACGAAGGTTTGTAATAGATATATAGAGATTGGCAGAAAGATAACCCAGGGGGTATCATTGTCTTCACAAACAGGCTTGTCGACTAGAACATTAACTACATCGTCAAAAAATGTAAGGCTCTACATTGGTATTTCATGGGATGCATAAAGGAAGATGTTTTTTAAGAAATAGACACCACTTAAGTCTGAAGATCGATTATGGGGACGCTTTTAATACCTCAAGGACACTTTAAAAAGAAGTCCGGTGTTCACTTTGCCATTATAGAAAATCCTCCACGAACAACTTCTTTTTCCTAAAGGTCTTCCTAAAACTATGGCAAGGGTATTAACAATAGCGTGCAGGTAAAGGCTACTAATTCCGAGGCTACATTATCAGTGCCAGGAAATGCCTCACCTGTACTTGGATTTACACATCGATACTTAAATCTGCTGTGTCCTCATCCACTGTAACAATTGGGTTGCACTTCTTATGGAAGCGGTAATAGCCACCCAAAAGCTTGCTGATAAGGCCTATTCTCATATTATCGATGAGGCCATGATAAATTTCACGAACCAATGATACAATAACCTACCTAACAATGGCAACGATAATAACAGGGGCATTGATCCTTTACTATTGGAATCAGATGAATAATGCTTACGGTGATGAGAAGATAATCATAGAAGTTACTGTCAAGTTGTCCATTCTAATGAGAAAAAAACTAGCTGATTATTACCTATCTAGGAAGACCTCACATTTTATAAACATTGCCTTATGCTCAGCCAAATCCAAAAAGGACAAACCTGATATACAAACATTTCTGCCAAAGAGAAGAATGTAGAACTCGACAAAACATAATCAGTATATATGAAAAGAACTCTGCTTCCCTATAGGATAACTTATCAACTTCAGGATGATGTCATAAATGGGCACTAAAAAAATAGAAATAGACTTCTACCTCACCAGAGTTGGCTAATTGAGCGAGTTGAAGACTGCCTCATGAGAGAAACCCCTCACGGCTTGGGATCTTTGAACTCCAAACATTAAAGATATATATAAGACAGCCTTGAAGACCCGACATCAAAGCCCTTACAACAGTGGAATCATGTACTTCATCGAAAATAAGAGCAATATGACATAGGAATACAGATGCTGCTTAATTGCAGAGAGCATACTGAAGCTGCAAGACCAGAACTTGCCAGGAGGAGCAGCACCAGTCCAAGGGTACCCGAATTTGGGACAAATTGGATTTACAATTCAAGATTTTGTTAGGGGATTTGAAAGCCTCACAGTATAGACTTCATTGGGCAAGCGGTAACAGCCCAAGAAGAAACGAAATCTCATCCTCAGTAGGGAATGGACTATGTACTTCATTGAAAAGAGGGGGGAAGTAGAGGAATCTGTCATGAGATCCTCTGAGGTTTTGTGAAATATGATCATTTTAAAACCAAATTAATCTCAAAATTTTCCTTTTATCAACCTTTTCAAACAATCTTGAGTTTGCTTTTATAAAAATATCTTAATCATTTGGTTTCAAGATATTTTTTCACTTTTAATTTTCACTTTCATACGATTTGCAGTGAAGTCTTAATGACATCGTTAAGCAATTGAAGTCGCGACAAAGAATCATGTATAAATTGATTCAAACAGCTATTAGCAGTTGGCATTTTCGTGTCCTGAATCCTAAATGTTATGTTCATCCGGCGAGACACTGTCTTCATGATACATACATACATACATACATACATACATACACACACACACACATATATATATATATATATATATATATATATATATATATATATATATATATATATATATATATATGTGTGTGTGTGTGTGTGTGTGTGTGTGTGTGTGTGTGTGTGTGTGTGTGTGCGCGCGCGTGTGTGAGGTAATTACTCCTGGGGTTATTCTTCTCAGGGATTCATATTTGTTTCAGAAATCAAAGTACGCACCTTCCATGGTACTTGGGGAATTTACTTGGTCTGATCCTGCGCATATCAGACCTTAAAAAAATATCGCCTCTCATATATACCCAAACCCGCTCCCAAAAGAAATTTAAATTTATTGAACTGGATCTCTCTCTCTCTCTCTCTCTCTCTCTCTCTCTCTCTCTCTCTCTCTCTCTCTCTCTCTCTCTCTCTCAATATGTTAATACGTATAGAAATACCCACATGCAACCGTTAAGAATATTAAAGTAACCACCATGGAAGACTATATATTACCATCTTTTTATTGCGAAACAAATTCCCTATGTGAATAAAGCATCCGCTTCAGTTTGAAACCTTTTGATAAATTGTTGAAAAGCTATGTAGGATACCTGGTCCTTTCCCTTCCCAGTGAATACAGGAACAGATCACACACAGAAGTAAAAGAAAAATATACTATTGCAAGTTACACTCGCGCGACCCTTGCAACATAAAACAAATGCCAGAGTGAAAAAGCAACAGACACCGATATGAAGCAACAGCTGTGACCACAGTTTTTTTTTTTTTCCAGGTACGGATGATATATTTTCAATTCCAAACCAATATATGACTGACAAAATACCCTTCGAAGAACATGAAAATATAAAATACATATATGAATAATTAAAACGATATACGTTAGCATTTATGTTTGATTATTTCTTAATAAAGTACTTATAAGAAGCGTAAGATTATGGTGAGAAACTATAAGATACTGTTGTTATTACCATTTCATACAATAATCTTTTATCTTGAGAATCAAAAGCTTTACACAAACACATACACAAGTACTTCTAATCCTCTGACGACATGCATTCTAATAATATTTCTCAGATAATTATTATCATTACTAGCCAAGTTACATCCCTAGTTTGAAAAGCCGGATGCTATAAGCCCAAGGGCTCCAATAGAGAAAATAGCCCAATGAGGAAATAAGGAGATATTTTAAAAACAGTAACAATATCAGAATAAATCTTTTATATGTAAGCAATAAAAACTTCAAAAAACCAAGGAAGAGATATAAGATCGAATAGTGTAGCCACGTGTACCCTCAAGCAAGAGAACTCTATCCACAGACAGCGAAGACTATGGTACACAGGCTACGGCACGACCCAAGACTTAAGTAATGATTTGATTTTGAAGTGTTCTTCTCCCAGAAGAGCTGCTTGCCATAGCTAAAGAGTCTCTTGTACCCTTACCAAGAGGAAAGTAGCTAAAAGATATACCAACTCAAAACTAGTTTCAATGTAAAAGCATTTAGTTTGATAGAATGTTGAAGAGAAACCATTATAATAGATATTAATGGCTATTTTCTACAGAAAAGGCTCTTTTAGGAGGGAAGAAGTTATACTCGAGGTCAAAGTTGTGAATAGACAAATAAACAAATAAACAATTAAAAATTTGAAACTGATAACCGAAATAAATTAATAACATGGAATGGCCTGAATAAAAAATCAAAATAAATTGTAATTGTTACATGCAAATAAGCAAAAATTATTGTTATAAAAGGGATATAAGTCAAATTGTATCATTAGTTTCGTAAAGTGTGTGTGTATATATATCTATATATATATGTAATAAATATATACGTATATATATATATATATATATATATATATATATATATATATATATATATATATATATATATATACGTATATATATATATATATATATATATATATATATATATATATATATATACTGTATATACACACACACACACACACACACATATATATATATATATATATATATATATATATATATATATATATATATATATATATATATATATATATATATATATATACCATATACAGTACATACATCATACGGGGTATCTGTGTGTATGTATCTAACCTACAAATGCAAAAATGAATAGATAATACAGAATGGGAAGGTGTACTAGACCGTACCCTTTTTTTTCACACTATAGGTCCGGTCGCGCTCCGCTCTTGCTACAGTCACGGTCCGGTCCAATATTGTTAAATGATTTCACACTGGCGCTCCGGTCCCCTCTTGCTCCAGTCTCACTCCGGTCATGATAGAAAAAAAAATAATATTTACAATAACAGGCTAATGTTCACAGCGGAAATACATTTCCTAACATCACTGAACATTATAACTATACAATTATGCTTTTTCCTTATATTTATAATTCTGTCAAAACACTGATTGGACTGAAGGTGTAAACACCCCAGTGCCTAGATCTAACCAAGAGCGAACCGAGACCGGAGAGTAACCGAACTAATAGAGTGAATCTGCCCATAGGAAGCAATTCAAAATCGAAGACAATTTAAGATCATGGAGAGAGGCCATGGCCCTTCCTAGGGTTTGAGAACTACGCTTATATGGCCAGCACCCAGTAAGACGTATAGGAGAAATTATGGCCCTTTAGAATTACTCTTGAGTAACAAGTTTCGTCCAAGATACTGCAATAAACAGGGCAAACGGAAAGGAAATATGGACGAGAAGGGTACACCACGTAAAGGTTATCGTAGCAGCAACAAGTCAATTCTGTTATTGGCGTGGGTGACACCTTGGAGGAAAGATCAAAAGGTAACGTAGGTATCATAAGAAACGTCATCCTTGACAGATCGAGTTTATCCACACATCATCCCGGACAGTTCCATCCTGTTCGTATTACTTGGTATGCAGTTAATTCTAATAGACAGGCCTTCTCCATCATGAGACCTAATACTGCACAGTACTCTAGAAGTTTTATTCTAGCTGTGACCAAGTTGTGGAATGATCTTCCTAATCGGGTTGTTGAATCAGTACAGCTTCAAAAGTTCAAACTCACAGCAAATGTTTTGTTGAACAGGCTTACTGAAGTCCTTGTATAGTTTATATATCAAATATCTGTTTTAAGGTTGTTAATGTTTTTAAAATATTTTATCTCTATTTTCATTAATTCTTATATCGTTTATTTATTTCCTTATTTTCTTTCCTCATTGGGCTATTTTTTCCTGTAGAAGCCCTTGGGCTTATAGCATCTTGCTTTTCCAAGTAGGGTTGTAGCTAAGCTAGTAATAATAATAATAATAGTAATAATAATAATACGCTCATATATCTTGTCTTGACATAAATAACTATTAGAGCCAAGAAAACATAGATAGAGTGAAGTTGATTTATTCATTGGCTTTCAATTCGTGAAATTGATCCGAATTGAGGAAACAGTTGGATGTGTTTGAAAATACTTAGAATACTTACAAATTATCTAGTATCAGTTGAGAGGAAATATTTTATTATTATTATTATTATTATTATTATTATTATTATTATTATTATTATTATTATTATTATTATTATACTCTTCTTCGATATTTTTCATTATTTACTAATGATTCTTTTCTAATCTCTTCCAACATTTCCTTATCATCCTTTATCGAGTCTATTTTCTTCATCGTTATTATTTACTGCTCCTGATTCTCAAACCTCTGAATCTCTATTATGGTTACTAATGTCTTTTTTTTCCTCGATCCCTTTCTTTTCCTTCCGTTTTCACTCGACTTTCCCCAGTTTAATCAGTCTTTTCTTTTAGCATTTTGTTTCGGCGAGTAATAGAAAACGGATCTTTTACGTTTTTTGTTCAGCAACCGTTCAATTATATCATCATCGTCTACTTTTGTTTCTGCTTTGGTGATGAATTCAGAACATTGAGATCCTCTCCCTGTTTCATGGGACCCCAGGCCTTTGCCACTGCATTAGACTTACCCTCACCTATCCGGAATTTTATCGTTTGAATCTCTTTGGGCCCTGCCTAAGGATCATCTGACTGGGGTTCGAGTCGCTAAGTTCGATAATTTAATGTAGTGTCTGCCACCTCACCATCATTGTGAGCTAAGGATGAGGGGTTTGGGGGACCCAGTAGGTCTAACTGGTGATGACTTAGCCATTGCCTGTCCCTCTCTGGTCTTAGCTTGGGTGGAGAGGAAGGGCATGCGCACTGATCACATGTATGTATGGTCCGTCATCGTCTGCCATTCATTATTACTATTATCATTATTGCTTGCTAAGCTACAGCCCTAGTTGGAAAAGCAGGATGCTATAAGCCCAAGGGCTCCAACAAGGAAAATAGCCCAGTGAGTAAAGGAAATAAGGAAAAACTACGAGAAAATTTTCAGAACACTAACAACTTTGAAGTAAATCTTTAATTCATAAACTAAAAAACTTGAAAATAACACGAGAATAAAAGATTCATAATAAGAAAAGGAAGAGAAATAAGATAGAATTGTGTGCCCGAGTGTACTCTCAAGCAAGAGAACTCTAACCCAAAACATTGGAAGACCATGGTACAGAGGCTATGGCACTACCCAAGACTAGAGAATAATGGTTTGATTTTAGAGTTTCCTTCTCCTAGAAGAGCTGCTTAACATAGCTAGAGAGTCTTTAGCCTTTAAAACATTAAAACCCGCTTTTTAAGAATGCCAAAACTTCTATATCGAGAAACCCACCTTTTAATGAAAGACCGATAACACAACTTGGCTACTTCATGGTTGAGTTCCGAGAAACATCGAAAAACTCATAGGGGTTTGTCGGTTTCATTTATGTGCTTCCCGTGAAGTGTACCAGATCCTGTACTACTGTATACACTACAATCTCCTTTACAATTTTCTTTTATGCAAATCTATGCGTTACTGCATAGTGGTGTAACTACCTCTGTCCCTCGTTTAATGAAAATTCCATCAACCGAGAGCGAAGAGTTGCATTTACATGAATATTTTGACAATGCCATACAGCTAGACAGACGTACGCATTTAAAAGGACAAAAGCTACATAGTTTTTCGTTCGGGGACTGGAAAAAAAACACAAAATATTATGGCCTTCCTAATAATAATAATAATAATAATAATAATAATGATAATAATAATAAAACAATCTTTAGCCCACGCTCGCCAAAGTATTTACTTTTGCAAGGAAGAGCTGGTTACATCGATCAGCCTCTAAGACAACATTTGCCGTCTGGACTTTTTCTTTCCTTCGTTACTTCTCTCCTTGCATCCCTTATAATTTAATTCATCTACTGTATTGAATAATTTTATGATCCTCCGTAACTTAAATAGATTTTAGTAAAATCATACGAGGAAATAATAAAGAAAAAGGAACTATTATAAGCTATGAGCACGAATAGATGTAAGTCGAAGATACGAACAAAACTAAAGGAGATGTGTGATATCGAACATTTTCTTTGTCGCTACAGTGGCCTCTGAAATACAACAGAAATTCCAGCGTAAATAAAGGGACCGAACCATTAGTGGTAATAGGCGAGTAGGCCTATTTCTAGAGGTCCGCACAAAAGTAATCCATCCAATAAATAGAATCTCAAGTCAAGATCCTTTGTCGTCTAGATACTCACATTGAACCAGTGTGGTTTCATATAAGAACATTCATTTTCCATATTCATATAAAAGTCATAATAAAATTGTAATTTTGTCCCGAGTTTACTTAGAAAGGCAATGGATTTGGGAAATCAAATATATAACCTACAAGTTACAAGTAACTGCCAATCTTTAAAATTGATTTTAGATCCGTCATCTTGATGCGATTAAGGTGTTTCAAGGGCATAAACTTCAAGTTATGTAAGTTTAAGTCATTCCAGTTTTGCTTGCTATATCATCTTTAAACCATAAAGCTTAAAAGCTTGGCAATATTTGTATTTCGAAAATAAATTTTAAAATATCGCTTTTCTAAAGTCAAGTTTTACATGTGGAAACTAAAGGGGTACTCAGTAGAGCACAGACCTCCGCCACGGCAGCTTCTTTCTCAACCTTTTTGCGCAACCTTGACCTTGACTTTTGATCTTGACATGTATTAATTGGCGGGGATTTTCATACTCTTAAATACGAACCAATTTTGATGTCTATGTGACAATGATGTCCAAACTTATTGCACATTTTGCTTGACCTTGACCTTCCAAAATTTAATAACTTCTAGCGTTTTACATAAAGTTAATCTATGCAAGTTTCATTAACTTGCGATTAAAATTGAAGCCAGGAAGCTGTTCACAAAAACAAACAAACAAATGCAAAAACACACAAACAGGGGGTAAAACATAACCTCCTTCCAATTTCGTTGACGGAGGTAATGAGAGAAATAAGGCCTAACGGCTATTGCTTTTTTCTCTAATAAGAAGTTCCTAGTATAGGAAGTTTCAACAATGTTCAGTTAACTATTTTCTTTCATCAAAAGGATGATATCACAGAAAAACAAGCTTTCCTCTGTAGAATTCAAAGTGATTTAGAAAATTGTGGCCATATGGCCCGCACCAAAAACTATAGAGGGCATTCAGGGCTTAAGCGCAAAGTTAGGGGGAAGGGGAGCCGCTTCTCAAATCCGACATGAAATAGAAGTTAAAAGAGGCTGGACAGCAAAATGGAAAAAAAAGGTAAAATGGCATGGGAGGTAAAGTGCAGATGCATTTGGGGGCCGAAGGAACACTGCAATGACCATTGGGTAATGCTTACAGTGTACCGTGTAAGGTGCCCTGATATCATTACCTACTACGAGATACTCAATTAGCATTTTCCTCGAAATAAAACAGACATCTGACTAATTATTATTATTATTATTACTATCCAAGCTACAACCCTAATTGGAAAAGCAAGACGCTATAAGCCCAGGGGCTCCAATAGGGAAAAATAGCCCAGTGAGGAAAGGAAATAAGGAAATAAATAACTGAATAGAACAAATTAACAATAAATCATTCTAAAAAAAGTAATGTCAAAAGAGATATATCATATATAAACTATTAACAACGTCAACAACAAAAATGTCATATATAAACTATAAAAAGACTCATGTCCGTCTGGTCAACAAAAAAGCATTTGCTCCAACTTTGAACTTTTGAAGTTCTACTGATTCAACAACCCGATTAGGAAGATCATTCCACAACTTGGTAACAGCTGGAATAAAACTTCTAGAGTACTGCGTAGTATTGAGTCTTATGATGGAGAAGGCCTGGCTATTAGAATTAACTGCCTGCCTAGTATTACGAACAGGATAGAATTGTCCAGGGAGATCTGAATGTAAAGGATGGTCAGAGTTATGAAAAATCTTATGCAACATGCATAATGAACTAATTGATCGACGGTGCCAGAGATTAATATCTAGATCAGGAATAAGAAATTTAATAGACCGTAAGTTTCTGTCCAACAAATTAAGATGAGAATCAGCAGCTGAAGACCAGACAGGAGAACAATACTCAAAACAAGGTAGAATAAAAGAATTAAAACACTTCTTCAGAATAGATTGATCACCGAATATCTTAAAAGACTTTCTCAATAAGCCAATTTTTTGTGCAATTGAAGAAGACACAGACCTTATATGTTTCTCAAAAGTAAATTTGCTGTCAAGAATCACGCCTAAAATTTTGAAAGAGTCATACAAATTTAAAGAAACATTATCAATACTGAGATCCGGATGTTGAGGAGCCACCGTCCTTGACCTACTTACAATCATACTTTGAGTTTTGTTAGGATTCAACTTCATACCCCATAATTTGCACCATGCACTAATTTTAGCTAAATCTCTATTAAGGGATTCACCAACCCCAGATCTACATTCAGGTGATGGAATTGATGCAAAGAGAGTAGCATCATCTGCATATGCAACAAGCTTATTTTCTAGGCCAAACCACATGTCATGTGTATATAGTATGAAAAGTAATGGGCCAAGAACACTACCCTGTAGAACACCGGATATCACATTCCTATACTCACTATGGTGCCCATCAACAACAACTCTTTGAGATCTACTACTTAAAAAATCAATAATAATGCTAAGAAACGACCCACCCACTCCCAACTGTTTCAGTTTGAAAACAAGGGCCTCATGATTAACACGGTCAAAGGCAGCACTAAAATCAAGGCCAATCATACGAACTTCACGACCACAATCAAGGGATTTCTGTACTGCATTGGAGATTGTAAGAAGGGCATCACATGCTCCAAGGCCTTTCCGAAAACCAAATTGCAAACTAGGGAATAGATGATTACCTTCAGCAAACCTATTAAGACGTTTTGCCAGAAGACGTTCAAAAACTTTAGATAATATGGGAGTTATGGAAATTGGGCGGTAATCAGTGGGACTTGAGCTACCACAAACACATTTACATAGAGGAGTAACATTACCAATTCTCCAACAAGTGCTAAAAGCTCCTCTTCTTGCTAACTTGCGTAAAATAACAGATAACTTTGGAGCTAAGAAATCTGCTGTCTTTATAAAAAACAAAGGAAAAATACCATTAGGGTCTACACCTCCATAAGCATCAAGGTCCATCAACAGAGCTTTAATCTCACGAGATCGAAAAGCTAAACTAGTTAGTTTAGCCTCAGGAAAACAGGAATGAGGAAGTTCAAGTTTTTCATTACTCTGTTTACTGTCAAAAACATCAGCCAAAAGGGTTGCCTTTTCCTTTGGACAGTGAGTGACTGAGCCATCTGGTTTAAGTAAAGGAGGAACTGTTGCATCTACACCAAAGAGTGCAGATTTAAGGGTAGACCACCATTTATGTTCCTGAGTTGTACCAGAGAGGGTTTCTTTTATGATTAAATTGTACTCCTTTTCAGTTGAGGCATAAACTCTCTGAGCAAAAGCTCGAAGCTGAGTATAGTTGTTCCAGGTCAAATCTGATCTGTTACCCTTCCAAAGGTGATAGGCCTCCTGCTTCTCCAAATAAGCACGTCTACAATCATCATTGAACCACGGTTTGTCCTTCATTCGGTACCTTAGCACACGAGAAGGGATACGCCTATCAATTATGTTGACTAGATTCTCATTCAAAGGGACAACAGGATCTACACTATTATATAATTGTGACCAATTCAAGCACAAAAGATCATGCAAAATCCCATTCCAGTCTGCTTGGGATTTCATATAAATTTTACAAGAATATGATATATCAGGGACAGGCTGCTCAGTCTTCACTAATAATGAAATCAAGGCATGATCAGAAGTCCCGACTGGAGAACCAACCTTACTAGTTATAACGCCAGGGGAGTCAGTGTATACGAGGTCCAAGCAATTACCAGACCTGTGAGTAGCTTCATTTATGATTTGCTCACAGCCTGATTCTGAGGCAAAGTCTAAAGCTCTTAAGCCATGGCGATCGGTAGGAGAGATAGAACTCAACCACTCCCTATGGTGAGCATTAAAATCACCAACAAAGACAAACGAAGCCTTTCTATCATCTTCTTGTATCTTAGCCATAATGGTAAGAAGACAATCAAAGATAGAATCATCCATGTCTGGATTCCGATAGATTGAACACAAATAAAAGTTGTTATGCCTGCCACAAACTTTTATTACCTGAATCTCATGACATCCACATTGATAGCAGGACTTATGAGAAGCAGGGTACTCGGTCCTAATATACACCGCCATTCCCCTGGCCCTAGGAATGGAATCACGTTTCAGCATTATTGGCTTCTTAAAACCAGTTATAAGGAGCTCAGATGAGTGCCTCATATTAGAAACCAAAGTTTCTGAGCACAAAAGAATATCATACTGTCTGGACGCAACTGTAAGGTCTCGGATATTTGCATGAAGACCACGAATATTGCAATACAGAAGACGACATTGACGAAATCTAGGACGTACTGGTCCCGGATTCTGCTCAATGTCTCCAGACAGCATAAGAATTAATAGAAATAAAAAAGAGACATCATACTTAAAAACTAGATTAACAAGAATTAAAACAAAAACAATATGTACAGAATAATAATAAAAGTGATTGATGATATCCATAGACTATAGTAAAAAGTCGGAAAAACTGGTCAACATGGAGGAGCCGATACACCATGCAAGGCTAAATACCCTCCAGGATAGCCACTTCAACTGAAGGGAGGACAGTAAGGATGGTTTTGAGAAGAAAAAATCAGAAAAAGGAAAAGACAACCTCTTGATAAACCACCAGGCATCCATGGCCCTTCTATTAAGCCTGCCCAACACACCATTTCAAAAAAACAAGAGGAAGAAAAAAAAATAAGATAGAATAGTGTGCCCGAGTGTACCCTCAAGCAAGAGAACTCTAACCCAAGACAGTGGAAGACCATGGTACAGAGGCTATGGCACTACCCAAGACTAGAGGACAATGGTTTAATTTTGGAGTGTCCTTCTCCTAGAAGAGCTGCTTACCATAGCTAAAGAGTCTCTTCTACCCTTACTAAGAGGAAAGTACACTGAACAAATTGCAGTGCAGTAAATTAACCCCTTAGTGAAGAAGTGTTAAGTATCTCATTGTTGTCAGATGTATGAGGAAAGACGAGAATATGTAAAGAATAGGCCAGACTATTCCGTGTAAGTGTAGGCAAAGAAAAAATAAGCCGTGACTAGAGAGAGGGGTCCAATGCAATACTGTCTGGCCAGTCAAAGGATCCAATATCTCCCTAGTGGTAGTATCTCAACGGGCGGCTGGTGCCCTGGCCAACCTACTACCAAAAAAGTGGATTCTTTATGCTTACCAATGCTAAAACCAGCGATATACCGTATTTCATAACCAACAAGAATTACCTGGTATAATTATTACACAAAATCATTTCTGCCGGTTATAAAATAAGGTAAAATCTCAACATGTTTCTCGTGAAGTCCAATTCGAAAAGCCCTATTGATCAACATGGAAGCGAGAGAAACGGGCAAACCAGAGCCTTTCGTTACACAATTTCACCTTTTAGTTGGAATCTCGCCTTATCCCAAAATGAAAATTGAAATTACAGCAAAACATTGTATATTGCATACCATCCTCTGATTTCATTTTCCCCTTGAATTCAATGGGACCCGGAAACAAATTCACTGGAAATAATAGTTCAATACTGAAGGCAATACCTTACCGAATTAAATGAACGCCAGTTCGAGAATATACCGACAAAAATAAAAAATAAATGATTTTCCTTATTCACTTTGTTTTAGTTCGGGGTCATTGCCTAGACATTCCAATACATTTTTAAGCTAAAACACATCACATGTTTTACTCTTTGCAATTTATCAGTTTCAAATTAATTACGCTCAAATATGTGGCTTAAACACATACATATATAGTGCTGCCTTTGGCCATGTTAATTATGTGACCCTTGTTTTCAAACTCAAACAGTTCTGAGTGGATGGGTCTTTTCTGGGCATTAGTATTGAAATTTTAAGTAATAGAACTCAAAGAGTTGTTGTTGATAGTCACCATTGTGAGATTAGGAATGTGATAAATGGTGTTCCACAGGGTAGTGTTCTTGTCCCATTACTTTTACATTACACCTTATATACACATACCATGTGGTTTGGCCTAGTAAACAAGCAGATGATGTTACTCTCTTTGCATCAAAGAATAGTCCGACATCTTTCATTTTAACTATGCAACTGTTTCGTGACTCGTTCCATTTTCAAGGCTAAAAACATATAACAAACCAATAATAAATACATTACTTGTTCGAATATTTTCCAAGGTTTAAAATGATGTTCCCCAAATAGGCTTAAATAACGTGTATAAGTATATATCTGTAATATCTGTAAGGAAAAATAGGTATTAGATTACAAAGAATTGGGCAAATAAAGAGAAAAAAGGGGCAAAAGTATTGTTATTTTGGCCAAACAAGTGGTTATATATATCTAATTCAAATTAAAGTCATGCTGACTTAGATCCTATAACCGGTCACAACCTAGATGATAAGGATGAGTTACCACTCTCTCTCTCTCTCTCTCTCTCTCTCTCTCTCTCTCTCTCTCTCTCTCTCTCTCTCTCTCTCTCTCTCTCTCTCTCTCTCTCTCTCTCTCTGTGGTAGGACAAAACAAAATAACATTTGGGATAAACAAAAAAATATAAAATACATTGTATTCAAGGTCAAACACCGATCATTAGATCCTGGTAAAGCACAAAGGAAGAGTACCTAACATAAAGTCGGTTAAGGTTCGTGACACAATTCTCATACAGGAGCCTCAAGAAGTAACTAATTGTAATTTTTCAAACTTAAAAGAATATAAGAGAAACACCTGCTTAAATGAATGAGGAAATTAGTAAAGGAAGCAAAGATAGAAAGTTGAACAAAGAAACGGATACACACCTTCCTTATTCTATTGACCATCAACAAAGCCAATAGCCTTTAAAAATGATTTCATGATAGATGAAATGGTTCATCTATATAAAAACACGACGTATTGACAAGACGAAAAAATTATTCTTCTTTCCTTAAGAATGACCACATCGCCAACTATATAAATCAAATATTGTCATGTTATTAAAAAAAACGCTTTATTTTCAACAGCGACATTCTTCACAGACATAACTGATGAAACAACAACCAAAAGTAGATAAAGAACGCTGCCGGTGTTCAGGCGTTTGCAATTGTTATATTTTCATATTTAGTTTACCTTCCATATTTATAATTGCGCGTTTTCTTTACAAACTATTGTACCCATTTTCTGTTAGTAGTCACTCTTACTAATGTAAACAAAATGAGTGACGACCATAAATCACAAACAGACCACTCCACACACATTTACTTACAATCAAGACTACAATAGACTATCAAGAAGAAAATTTCCATATGATCCAAACAAATAATAAAATAAACATTTGTCTATTTTAATAAATAGGTGTGGATAAATATTTTCAATAAAAATATATTTCAGACATCACCAAAGCTTCGACAGGGTATAACCAAGATAGCCACAGGAAAATAACACTAAACACACACCGTGAAAACAGGAGATCATGAAAATATAGAAGAAAATAAAAGGAGAGAGAGAGAGAGAGAGAGAGAGAGAGAGAGAGAGAGAGAGAGAGAGAGAGAGAGAGAGAGAGAGAGAGATGAATTTAAATGCAGTTTTAATAACTATTATTATTATTATTATTATTATTATTATTATTATTATTAGTAGTAGTAGTAGTAGTAGTAGTAGTAGTAGTAGTAGTAGTAGTAGTAGTAGTAGTAGTAGTAGTATCATCATTATTATTAAGCAAATAAATACAGGCTAAACTTTAATGATCGTTGAAAAAAGTAGAACTCCACAAGTTCCATGATCGCAATACACAGCTCAGTACTGAAAAAATGAATATAAAAGTAAAGAATAAACATTAGAAGATAAATAAAATAGAAAAAAAATATAGATAACAAAGGGAATGGAAAGAGTCCAATAACAGACAATCCATGAAACTATACTCACGTCAACAACAAAAAACTATTTGCCCCCAGTTTCACTTATGAAATTATATTAATTTGACTCTACCTATGGTCAGCACCTCTTATAAGTTTAAAAGAAGGACACTCCAAAAACAAACCATTGTTTCTTCAGCCTTGGGTAGTGCTGTAGCTTCTGTACCAGGATCTTGCACTGTCTTAGCTTAAGAGTTCTCTGGCTTGAGGGTACACTAAGGCACACTATTCTATTTTGTAGAACGCTATTCTATTTTTTTCCTCACTTCCTTCCCTCACTGGGCTACTTTCCCACTTGAAGCCTTAAGACTTTTGGCATCCTGCTTTTCTAACTAAGGGTGTAGCTTACATGACAACAACAGCAACAACAAAAACAACTACAGTAATAATAATAATAATAATAATAATAATAATAATAATAATAATAATAATAATAATAATAATAATAATAATAATAATAATAATAGCTAAGTTACAAACAATCCCAGTTGGAAAAGCAGGATGCTACAAACCCTAGGGCTTCAACAGAGAAAATAAGGAAAGAAAATATGGAAACAGAATACTTTGGCTGATTGTACCTATCAAGAAGGAGAACTCTAACCTATGACAGTCGAAAACCAAGTTACAGAAGATATGGGATTACTCAGGTCTAGAAAACAATTTTGGAGTCTCCTACTAGAAGAGATGCTTACGACAGCTAAAGAGTCCTCGCTTATCTTAATGTTGTTATGTATATGAGGAAAGACGAGACTGTGTAAAGAATATGCTTGACTATAGGATATATGTGTGGGCAATGGGAATATGAGCCGCAACTAGAGAGGGGTCCAATGTAGTGTTATCTGGTCAACCAAAGGAACTAATAACTCTCTCGCTAAATAACTCACCGGGTACCTGGTGCCTTGGTTAACCTACTACACATGGTTAAGACTATTACTCCCCATTTTAGCCCCAGCAGGAATAAATCTTATAAAAATCCTTTGTTATACTGGATACTTCCCCTGAATTTGATTCCACCAAGAATTAATCTTTTGAAAAAAATCTCTGTTGTACTGAAAATTTCAGTCCCCAATTTGGTCCCAGCAGGAATTAATCTTTTTAAAAATCTGTGTTGTATTGAAAATTTCTCTCCCTATATTAGTCCCAGAATGAATAAATCTTTAAAAAAAAACACCTATATTGCATTGATAATTTCAATATCAATATGGCCATAGCAGAATAAATCTTAGGAAATAAAAACATGTTGTATTGAAAATTCCACTATCCTATTTGAGCTCAGCAGGAATAAATCTTATAAAAAATATCAACCTTTGTTGGATTGGAAATTTCACTCCCAATTTGGGAAAAGTAGGAATAAATATTAAACAATAAACTGTAATGAATTGAAAACATAAATTCTCTTTAAACAGTAACAATAAACTCTGCAGACCATTTAAACCCCCAAAAAATATAAAAACATAAAATACGGCAACTAATCTAAAAAAATAAACATTATGTTCATACATAAAGCTCTCGATAAATCTGCAACATAGGCCTATATATGAAAATATAAAATGTACATCCCACGCTATGAAAACCGCAAAAAGGGGATTGATAAGTAAAGAGGCCTCGTATCTAATAAAAAATGTACACAGGATTTCATTTATAAATGAATATCTCTTGTTTCAGTTCCCTATGCGTTTACGCATTTTAGGGGGTTATAGAATAATTATGGGTTCAAGAAAAATGTAAGAGTTGAAGATAAAAAAAAGGTTAAGGTTAAAGATAAAAGGCAAGGGTAAAAGAAAGTAAGGGTAGAAGAAAAAAGGATCAGGGTTGGAAAAATGTGAGAGGAGGAAGAAAAAAGGTAATGGTTGAAGAAAAAAGGTAATGGTTGAAGAAAAAAAGGTAATGGTTTAAGAAAAAAAGGTAAGGGTGGGAGAAAAGAGGTCAAGATGGAAGGGAAAAAAGTAGGCGTGGAAGAAAAAAGGTAAAGGTGAAAGAAAAAGGGTAAGGGTGAATGAAAGGTAAGGCTCAAAGAAATGTAAGGCTGAAAGAAAAAAGGTTAAGAAAAAAGGATAAAGGTTAAAAAAAATTGAAGAAGGAAGAAAAATGTAATGGTGGAAGGGAAAAGGTAAGGTTGGAAAAAAAATTAGGGTGGAAGAAAAGAGGTAGAGAAGGAAATTAGACAAGGGTACAGGAAAAAGGTAAGCATGGAAGATATAAGGTAAGGGTGGAGGAGATAGGTAAAGAAGGGAGGAAAATAGGCAACAGTGGAAGAAATAAGGTAAGGAAGGAAAAAAAGAGGTAAAAAAAAAGGGAAGGAAAATAGGTAAGGGTGAAAGAAAAAGGTAAGGGTGGAAGAAAAGTACTAAAGGAGGAGGAAAAAAAGGAAAAGGTAGCAGAAAAGAGGTAAAAAAGGAAGGAAATTACGTAAGGGTGGAAGAGAAGAGGTAAAGAAGGGAGGAAAATAGGTAAGGGTGGAATAAATAAGGTAAGGGTGGAAGAAAAAAAGGGGTAAAATGGAAGAAAAATAGGTAAGGTTGGAAGAAATAACGCAAGGGTAGAAAAAATAAGGTAAGGGTGGAATAAAAAGAGGTAAAGATGGAAGAAACATAGTTTAAGGGTGAAAGAAAAAGGTAAGGGTGGAAGAAAAGAAGTAAAGAAGGAGGGGAAAAATGTAAAGGTAGAGGAAAAGAGATAAAAAAGGAAGGAAAATAGGTAAGGGTGGAAGAGATAAAGAAGGGAAGAAAATAAGTAAGGGTGGAGGAAAAGAGGTAAAAATGGGAGGAAAATAGGTAAGGGTGGAAGAAAAAGGGTAAGAGTTTAAAGTAAGGCTTGAAGAGAAAAAGGTAAATGTTGAAAAAAAGTTAAAGGAGGAAGAAAAAACGTAAAGATGGGAGGTAAAAGGACAGGTTAGAAGAAAAACGTAAGGGTGGAAAAAAAAGAAGAGGTAAAGATGGAAGGAAAAATAGGTAAGGGTGGAAGAAAAGAGATAGGGGTAGAAGAGAAGAGATAAGGATGGAAACGCTAAAGATGGAGGGAAAAAATTCAAGTGTGGGAGAAAATGGTAATGTTTTTACTGTTCTTAAAATATTTCTTTTTAATTGCTCATTACTTCTCTTATATTTATATCCTTCTTTCCTTTCCTCACTGGGCTAATTTTTCTTATTGCAGCCCTTAGGTTATAGCCTCCTGCTTTTCCAACTAGGGTTGTAGCTTTTCAAATAATAATAATAATAATAATAATAATAATAATAATAATAATAATAATAATAATTATTATTATTATTATTATTATTATTATTATTATTATTATTATTCAATCTAACGAAAAAAAAAAAGATGTAACCAGAAATATGCAAGTTAAATATTTCCTCTTAACAAGAAGATCAATTTCAAAGCAGAAATCAAAACAAACTACAAAAGTAGACGACTCACCATGAAGATATTTGGTTATAATTTTATAGACAATGATGAGTGTCAATATCTATCAATTTTATTGAGGAAGATATGAAAGCTAAAGAAAATGAATTAAAATTTTAAATATCAGATCAAATTTGAGCTCAAACAAGAAAGGAAGACTAATAACTCATGAGTCAAAAAAAAAACTTAATATGCTAAAATCAAACGACAAACTAAGTTATTGATAACGCAAAATCTAAATTAAATCCATCGGAGTTAATTACAAATCGACCATAAACAATAGCTATTAAATTTATCTTTGAATATTTTCCATTAAATTCATAGCATACATTATGATCAAACAATGAACAGAGTGACTAGATAAAAAGGCCTTTTAATGAAATAGAGTCAAATTAATCAGTTATTCCTACCGCCAGAATTAGATTCGAAGAGACACAATGGTAACCCAACCATGAGAACTATACAATTGAAGCCCATAGAGTATAAAAGAAGAAAAACCACAAGATCCAGAAAACCCTAATGCAATCGATTAACAAATGGGTCAAAATGCTAAGAAAGCATAAATAAAGAAATAAACCAGTTAGACAATCTAAACTGAATTGAAGAGGAAGAAGGGGAAACTGAAATAAAGGGGAAATAATAATTAAACGAAACTACCCTACATCAAAATACTTCATAGAATCATCCTTAAAAAATTTGACTGACCTTATTCGTTCCTCAAAAAGAAACAAAAGCAATTAACCAATAAAAAATTAGTAAATACCTAAGATGGGAAAGGTAAATAAAGGAGAAATAGTACACGAAACTTCCCAGACACAGAAAAATATTCCATAAAATCCTCGCAAAAACAGCTTTTTTTTCATATGACCTCATTCCACCCCTGTATGAAAAAAAAACCCGGGAAACAATGAAGTCGAGATAAATATTCAAATGCGGCGATCATACGCAACTGGCCGTCGAATGATTTGGATGAGCTGAGGAAGTAAGTGCTTGAGCCATAAATATTTACTGCATGGCTGCGCTCTTATAAATATTCGTTTTCTTCTCATAAATATTCACGTGACCTCAAATCTCTGACGAGTGGGGAGGGACATAGGATGTTGGAGGATGGAAGGGAGGGAGTGGTGGAGGGAGGGGAGGATGTGAGAAAGGGATGGGATAAGAGGTTGGGTAGGGGATTATGGGAGGGAGGAGGGATTTGATACAGGGAGGGTGAACCTTCCGACTTCGTTAGAATTTATTAAATATTTCCTGATCAAATATGCATTTAATGAATACTTTTTTAACCTTAAAATAACATTGGAGGTTCTATCTGCATATACACAGGGCTATCGATACAACAGATAGTGAACGTTTTTTCTTAGAAATATATTATTATTTCTAATAATAATAATAATAATAATAATAATAATAATAATAATAATAATAATAATAATAATAATTATTATTATTATTATTATTATTATCATTATTATTATTAATCATGAATATGGCAATGTAAATAGTAAGGATGGTGACGTTGAGATTAAATTCATCTAACGCTTATTTAACAAATGGTCTTTTATTTCATCTATGGAAACTTTTCCCTACCGTCTCTGTACTATATTAAACAATTAAGACGTATTTCATGATGCGATTTCTTAAAAAACATTTCATATTTGTACCGTAATTGCTTTTATGCTTCAAAATTATCATTTTGTTCTTATCTGATAGGAAAGATGGAGGAAAGAAGAGTGTGAGCAGTTAGCTAGCTAATCATGGAAGGGAATAGTTTGGAAAGGTAAGATTTAATAATAGTAATGGTTAGGGACAGATGAAGATAGTTTGAGCATGTCCTTCGCACTCCCCAAGAGAGATTAGTTCACATAACTTTCAACTGCGTTCCACAAGGCACTAGAAGAGTTGGAAGACCCAGGCCTACATGGCCGAGGACTATGGAGGGTGAAGTAGAAGAAGAATGCAGAAGTATGTATTTAAAAAGATCAAGATAGAGACGACTGGCGAAATCTAATCGAGGCTCTTTGCGTTAATAGGCGTAGGAGATGATGATGAAAGTAAAGTGTGGTTTAACCACAATTGTATGTATATTAAGGTAATTAATTTTTCTTTGAATAGTTTTAAAGTTAACTTAGTATAGTAATTGCTCATTTTCTTTTACGTTTCTTGTTGTTTGGTATTGTTAGCTACCGACGTCGTATTTTGTATTTTCGGGAGCTGAAATTGTTCCCTTTGCAAAAAAAGAGTTAGAGAGACCTGGGAGGCTATGTAATGATGCTTGTATTTCTCCTGTAGATTAACGCTGTGTTTCTTTTGCATAGTTCTTATATCTTATGATGGAGAAATTGGCGAGTTTCAGTCCGAATTAGGTTTACTTCCGGGCATGAAGTCTTCATCTGATGCTTCGTCTTCTGAATTTTCTATTGAACTCTCTCCGTCTTGTGGCATATACTTAATATCCTGTTGTATATTCTAAAATGCCTGAAACTCAATTGCTCTACTTTTACGCTTCTGTTGTCTTTTGTTCTTCCTCATGGTGCTTTTTATCTTATTTATTGTTTCTTTAGATAAATGCCTTGTTGCTAAATAGTTACCTGTTAATGCTGTTTATCAATGAGGGTTAGGACCTTCCTTGACGCTGCCCCAATCTTATTGCTATATTTGTTACTGTCGCAATTCTTGTGTCTTCTTGTTTACAGTTTAGAAGACTGTTTGCATTAGCCTGACAATTCCCTATACTGGTAGCTGTTACTTTGGCGTAACTTGTACTGTTTTTTTCTGGTGAATATTACATTTCTGGTCACATTTATCTTTTTTATTAGATTCTTTCTTACTGAGCATTTTCCTGTTAAAGTTGATTGCAGATTACACATTTCATTGTATTGTCTGTACATTCCTTGTATGCATAATGGTCATATGATGAGCACTGAGCATACCTTGAAATTTTTATCTTTATGACATTCTTTATACAGATACTCATAATATTAGCATTTCTAGGAAATGTCAATTTCATAAACATATCCTGTTCAATACATTGACTTGCGATGTATTGGTAGGCTATGAAAAGGCTTGCATCAATGACTCTCTTTGCCTTCTTCGGTGATTCGAACTTTTTTCCATAATATGAGAATAATTTGAGATTTTTATCACAACGTCCACTTTAGCCCGATGATTTTTCCTCTTAAGGTTTCTTTAAGTTCTCCGGATTCTGCCGTTGTCCCATCAAGATGTTTTGTTACTATAGTTTCCATAGCGTTACATTCTGGTGGCCAATCGTTCCAAACTGTTTACTTAGAAAGAGTCTTGCTCTCTGTCTGCTAGCGCTTATCTGAGTCATCTTTTTCTACATTAACAACCAATGCTGAATTACCGTGAGTTACTTCATGAACTCTAACCTTAACCATAACCTCAGATGTCTCTGTAGCACTCTGTGGCTGGAAACTATGGTCTTGAATTTTAATCTTCATTTTGCATCATAACGTTCACTTTTCTAGAAGTTTTGTCACATGGAAGGGTGATACATTAACCTAGCTATGCTGGCATTGAAAGAGGCCAAAACGATGCCGATGACCTGTAGTCAGGGATAATAAGAAAAAATCAAAGAAAAAGATGAGAGAGAGAGAGAGAGAGAGAGAGAGAGAGAGAGAGAGAGAGAGAGAGAGAGAGAGAGAGAGAGAGAGACCCATGTTTCAACCGCAAAATAAAAAAAAACACAAGACTATAATAACAGCCATGAGCTATCACAACACCAGCAACACCGACAAAGAGATTTTGCCCGACCATCATAAATCTCTCCTTTTAATTATATCATCGTCAGCGTGTCGCCGGACACCGGACGAGAAGAAGAGTTGTATCCCCCACCATCATCATCATCACTCACTTTCCCCCTCCTCTTTCTCTTATGACATTCGGTCACACGAACCCCATGGCAATTACGGCTCGTGTTAAGCCTGAGAGTGAGGGTCGTTAGCTTTTGGAGGGGGGGGGGAGGTGGAATGTCAAAAAAGCAAATTACCTATGTAACGTAAAATTACCTAAAAGATTAATCATTCAAAGGACGTAATTAACTTCATCAAACTGTAGGATATTTCGGGTATAACAAGATTGCGATGGTGACAAAGATGGTGACCAGTCAAAAGTTTCGCGTTTTTTTAGGTATTTCGTGATGTCAAAACGATCATTTGGATTAAGAATAATTTTGGAAAAGGTTATTATGTAGATATAACTTCCCAATACTGTGGATCGTACATTTACTAAAAGATAACAATTCCGCCAAGTATTTTATGATGTCAAAGCTATCATTTGGATTAAGAATAAAAGCGGAAAAGATTATGTAAATATGATTTCTCAATAGATCAAATATTTAATAAGAGATAACAATTCCGTCACCCTTTCCTTATCTCTGAGAGAACGAGGATCCAGGGAAATTCGGAATCAGGATAAAATCATGATGGGGGAAGTCAAATCTCCTTCACTGCAAGATGACTGCCATTAGTTCTTGAGAGGAACCATTTGCTTGGGAACAGAGTTTGCCATAAAAAGGTGATTCCCTTGTCTGTGATCAAGAGGATAAGTTGCTTGCGAACGTAAAAAATAAAACTAATTTCTATTTTTGTTGTTATAAAGTCAACAGAAATGTGATTGCAATTTTTGTTTAGAGGATACCATGTATGACGAGAGAAAACGGGAAAAAATATAAATTGTTTTGAGAAAGCACGGTAGATAAAAGTAAAACCAAGTAATATGATTCAACCATCAAAAATAAAAAAGAAAATTATAACTGCAAAGTAAATTTTTCTTGCAATGGTAGAAGATTGACAGATGGAAAGTCAAAGATTTCTGGAATAAATGTGATAGTCACTAATTCCTATGGGGGAAGGTGAATGGTATAAATATCCCAGTTCAGAGCACCGACCAATATGGAGGAGCTGTTCAGCAGTAGATGTGACGTTAAAGACAAATCCCATATTTTAGTGTTAGAAACCGTCAGAAGGCATAAGTTTCACATGGAACATCACAAAGAAGTGTTGGAACTACATTAAAATAGATAGGTAAGCAATGAGGGGGGCAGAAGCAGCATCGGTGGAGTTGGCTAAGAATGGAGTATAAGATAATCTATCTCACGTCACAGGGCTACAGGATTCACAGTCTGACAGTGATACACAAAGCTAGATCTACCAAAAAACAAACAAACTTAATCATATAAATCATCGTTCTGTGAGCTCATCCTCATCATCATCTCTTTCGCCTACTGACATGAGGGGCCTCGGTTACATTCCACCAGTCGTCTCTATCTTGAACTTTTGAATCAATACTTTTCCATTCACCATCTCCCACTTCACGGTTCATAATCCTCAGCCATATAGGCCTGGGTCTTCCAACTCTTCTTCTATTCCCTTGTGGAGCCCAGTTAAAAGTATGGTGAACTAATCTCTCTTAAGGAGAGTAAAGAGCATTCCCAAACCATCTAAATTTACCCCACACCATGATGGCATCCACATATGGCACTCGAGTAATCTCTCTAATAGTTTAATTTCTAATCCTGCCCTACCATTTAACTCCCAATATTCTTCTGAGGGCTTTGTTCTCAAAATTTACAAAATCTGTTGGATACTGTTTCATTATCATACCACGACACATGTCTGTGCAGTAACACCGATCTCACTAAACTGATAAATAGCCTGATTTTATATGTAATTTAAGATGATTTGATTTCCAAAATTTACTAAACGTACTAGAATTAGTCTGTGAGATACACAGATAAAATTGTGTTCTTAATGAGGCTATTGACAAATAAAACAGAATGGCTAATAGAGATCAAGGCAAAAATCAAAATTTGCTTGTAATTGGAAAATCACTAATACTGGCATTTAAAGTAATTTATCAGTTTCAAGATGGCAGTCAAGTAACATACCATAAAAATGTTATCAATTTTCTTGATATGTTCCAGCTACTAGTTTTCCATGTTTGACATGTTTCCCCATATGGCAGGCATGTCACAAGACAAGGAATTCATTCTGAAAGCAGGGAAAAATCCTACGAGATACCATGAAGTAAATATTGGTTACACTCAAAGGTGTTCGAGCTTTAGTCCAAGAGATTTTAGTGTAAATATAATAAAATTTACTTTTTTAATGCATTTGACTATTGTATCTAATAGTACGTGCAAAACGGTGTTGAATTCATAACAAAAAACCTGTTTGTCATTTTTTAAACACTACGAATCCCTTCGTAAAATAATTTACAAAATATAGAGAAATACTGAAAAACATAGCGAAGAACATGGTTTTCCCCATCAGTGCTATGGATATATGTGGGTGATATCCATCAACTGTATTTATCTGACATGATCAATATACAAGATTCTCCTTATCACATCATAGTTTGCCTTTGGTTCACATGCATTATATAGGGTAATATTAACCTTAAATTTTTTGTTTTTACCAATGAGATTTTAAGAATCTTTTTATTCTTATCTTAGAAAATCTAAGCAAAATGACTTTCTAATTATTCTGTTTAATGTCAAGCACATCAACCAAAAGGATTTGCCTTAAGCCTTAGGACAACGAGTAACAAAGCCATTTGGATTAAGCAAGAAGTGTTAAATCAAGAGAATAGGAAATTCAACGTAACTCTGATATTGGTATTTAGATTTAATATCATACTAAACATTTCCTATTGCAGTATGCGCTTGAAAGAGCCGAACAGAAAGGGATCTTAGCTCTCTTGGTAAACTGAGAGTATCAGAACCTGGTTTTCCTGGATTCACATTTGTGTGATCGCGTCGGGAATTAATTCTTTTCCGAAAGTAAAGAAAACACACACAAACATACATACATACACACACGCACACACACACACACACACACACACACACATATATATATATATATATATATATATATATATATATATATATATATATATATATATATATTTATATATATATACATATATACATATATATATATATATATATATATATATATATATATATATATATTATATATATATATATATATTTATATACATATATATATATATATATATATATATATATATATATATATATATATATATATATATATATATATATATTCTCTTACTGTAGGACGCTTTCTTTACCTTCGGAAAATAATTATTTCTAGACGGGATACAAATGTGAAAACCAAATTCCAAGGTTCTTGTGTTACCCAAATTTCGAAATTTCCAACTTTTTCTACTGCCATCCCTATAAACATATCTCAATCAATTCCATAATACATCCTCCCTGTATCTCAAAACATACCATGGGTAAATCCCCCCCTCCCACCCCATAATACCACCGGTTCAGATACCCATCCCAAGTGCCCCCTTTGAGTACTCTCGCTTACACATAATCTGACGAGACTTTTTGTAAATGTTTAGCGGAATCATCATAAACACTCGGGCATCATGGGGCATAGAACTTTGGCAAGAATCTTGGTTTTTATAAGGTGTAACCTATTCGGTACGGATTCCTAAGGAATTGGGGTTAAAGGGTCCTTTTGAGAGAGAGAGAGAGAGAGAGAGAGAGAGAGAGAGAGAGAGAGAGAGAGAGAGAGAGAGAGAGAGAGAGAGAGAGAGAAAAGCAAGCCTTGTACCAGCACAACGTCTATGAATATGTCTAGTACCTGTTTGTTTGTGAGAGAGAGAGAGAGAGAGAGAGAGAGGAGAGAGAGAGAGAGAGAGAGAGAGAGAGAGAGAGAGAGAGAGAGAGAGAGAGTAAATGAAGCCGGCCTTTTACCAGCACAACGTCTATGAATACTTCTAATACGAGAGAGAGAGAGAGAGAGAGAGAGAGAGAGAGAGAGAGAGAGAGAGAGAGAGAGAGAGAGAGAGAGAGAGAGAGAGAAAATATACCTTGAGATCAATAACTTTACACTATCCAACAGTAAAAATATTTGCATTCTGAATCAATATTCCATTTGTTGGTGTCGTTGTAAAAATATGTATGTGTTTGCGTGTTCGATTTAATTTGTTTGTGTCACTAAGAATCTTTCTTTTCCATACCATTAATCATCTTTCCATGTGTATAATTATGTTCCTTATTCACACACGGTAGAATTGCATAAATAGCTACAACTGTCATTAATGCAAGCAAGCAACATTTATACTCCTTCGCCAAAAGATTTATAAAAGTAAGTGACTATTTCCAAAAGCAAGTATCAACATCATTGCCTTCTCAATTGGCCACACTAACATTGACATTCATTAATGGCATAAACACACATTTGTTAAATTACATTAAAGGTCATGAAGACAGTAAATATCTTCTACGACATAAATTGATAAATTGCGTCCAAAACCTTTAATAAAAGTAATATCATTCCACTATAGTCAATTCTTTTTAGTGAGGCAGATGTGCACCGACACGCAGGGGTGCCCCTTTAGCTTTGAAAAGTTTCTTGCTCGCTGATTGGTTGGACAAGATCATTCTAACCAATCAGAGAGCGGGAAACTTTTCCGAGCTAAAAGGGCACCTCCGTGAGTCAGTGCAAATGTGCCTCATTAAAAAAAATTGAGTATAGTCTCCTCTCTACTTGAGCATTCCACCTATAACCTTTACACCGTAAATTCCTTCCCTGACATTGATATCAAAAGACTCTGGTCGGTGACAACCAACAAATTACGGAATCACAGAAAGAATGACCCGAAAACAGTAAACTTCATTTGCCATGAAAATAGAAGGTCACAGACATAGGCCTTAAAGCCCCATTCATTCACGGTGATAAGGGAGGGAGTGCATTTCCATTTACAGCCTAACGCAAAGAGAGACTGCGAGTGTAAATCGCTTGCGACGTTGTAATAACCATTCCCAGGGCGAGAATGGCCAAGGACAGGCACACAACCCTATAATAAGGACTCATAGCGGGGGATTAGTTCAATCTGTGAGTTATGCTTTCATTAGAGGTGTATAATCAGGTCTCCGCTTCCGTGCACGGTTGCTATTGTAAATGGTGTGCTTAGTGGATTCAATAACTGGATCAAACTACATAAATCAGTGCTGTTACATAATTCCAATAATTCTCTCTCTCTCTCTCTCTCTCTCTCTCTCTCTCTCTCTCTCTCTCTCTCTCTCTCTCTCTCTCTCTCTCTCTCTCTCTCTCTCTCTCTCTTAGTGAATCGCTAGATCTCACGCAATCTCTTTCATCAAATGGTAATCATGTACAGTTGGACACAGGAATTCCTGGCACACATCCCAATGAGGAAGTGCACATTGCCACACCCTTACTGCGAGGCGAATAACCAAACAAATAGTGTAAGGAGAGATGTCAGAGGGGGTGCTAGGGGTTAAACACAGGAATTTGCCGCTCAGTAAGGGGGTGACAAGGTGCACTTCCTCAGAGGGAGAGGTGCCAGGAATTCCAGTGTCAAATTATACCAGTGTCGCGACAATCAAATAATAATCAAAGCTGCACTTCATAAAACATTTAATTAGATCGAGCGATCACAGCCTGCAACTGACAGCCAACAAACCAATGTCAGCGGCATCTGTAGTTTCTATCAGTAATTATCATCAAATCCTACGCCTATTGATGCAAAGGGCCTCAGTTAGATTTCGCCAGTCTTCTCTCTCTTGAGCTTATAAATCAATACTTCCCAATACATCATCTCCTACTTCACGTTTCATAGCCCCCAGCCATATAGGTATGGGTCTTCTGACTCTTCTAGCGCCTTGTGGAGCCCAGTTGAAAGTTTGATGACTCCAGGGGAGTGCGAAGAGCATACCCAAACCATCTCCATCTACTCCTCACCATGACCTCATTCACATATAGCACTCGAGTAAGCTCTCTTATAGTTTCATTTCTAATCCTGTCCAGCTATAAACTCCCATTATTTTTCCAATGGCTTTGTTCCCAAATCTACAAAATCTGTTGGATATTGTTGCATTGTCATACCACGACTCATGTCCATAGAGTAACGCAAATCTAACTAAACTGAAATATAGCCTGGTTTTTATGTGCAATTTCAGGCAATTTGACTTCCATGTTTTATTTAACCTAGCCATTGGCTAATTTCCTTTTTTCAATCTTTTCTCAAACTCCACTTCTAAAGACTGTATTAGAGATTATAGTTATCAAATATACAAATTATTCCACCTCATTAATAATTGGACCAATATAATTAGCTAATTCTTGAACACTATTACTCCATATATATATATATATATATATATATATATATATATATATATATATATATATATATATATATATATATATACACACACACACACATATGCCTATCTACATCAATGTACACGAACCCAACCACACAATTATGTGAAACGAGTGTGAAAAAGTCTACCCAAAAGAATTCACCTCTCGAAAATGGTGTAAAATCTCCTAATGATCGATACGCCCTTAATCACAGCCGGATTATAAGTTGCCATGATAGCTCATAATGGGATAATCATAATATGTTAATGAGTCTTTTGCATATTGCTGATCTGAATGAATAAGTAAGCATCTTTTAATGGAAAACGCTTTAGAAGGGCAATAACGATTTAAACTGTTTTTTATCTAAAAATCTTACATAAAGAGGGAATTTTCTCTTCTAAAACAAACGCTGTCTTTCGATAAAGGAAATTGGAAGCTCCTCAATTTATTCGTTTCGTTAATGATTCTCGTTTCCTGCCAATAACCTCCATCGCTTGAGAAAGAAACAATACATAGTCGCTGCCTCAATCATCCTTGGCCAGACGAGTCTAAGATCTTAATTAATCAATAAATAAACCAGTTTTGTTTTCCATGTTGACCAAAAAGAATTGCCTCATCGGGATTACATCGACTCCATAATATATCCCTCACCAATCACACATAGAATACACGGTCATGATTTTTTAAAGAAACAAATTTCCATTCTAATCTAAAGTTAATCCATCATTCCAAAACCTTCACAATTACGTCAGCACATTCCTTCCTTAATTCCTATCATATACGGCGTTAATAACGTTATTACAGTCTCCATCTTTATAATGCACATAAAATGTATGCATTAATATAAGTAACATACATCTATAAAACAATTACCGTACTCCATTAAGGCCCAGAAGACATACCCTCTTACATGACAAAGGTATATAGCTGATAACTTCATTACGCGGTATTTATACCAAGTGTATTCACAATTCAAAATGAGATCTGTTCCTCTATTAAAATTAATACTGAAAATTATTGACATATGAATCTATATAATTCGGAATCAATACACATGATAGTGAACATTGAAAAATAAAACATTAATGTGAAAAAAAGGAAAATTAAGGACATATCATTTTTGGAAGAAATCTATCTACTATTTCTTTATTTAGCAGAAAACATAAACAATAAAAAAAAAAGGACTCATTACTAATTGAGAGCTCTAACAGTGAATAATCCTGCCGAGGAGCTTTGCTTCTAGCTCCCGGTCCTAAATTGTATTCAAATAGATTCCTAAAGGGTTAAATACATTCTGCCATTTAGAAATACACATCGATCACGACCCTTGTTCTAAATATTCCCCTCGAATTAAGTCTTTAGTTATTTGATTCGAAATCCACCATTCCCCATCATGATAGTTAAGAATAAGTTTGCAACACAGACCTCCCTATCAGTTTCGTCTCTATTTCACTCATGACTTTCCTCAACAGGGAAAAATAGCCCAGTGAGGAAGGGATATGAGGAAATGAATAAACTATGTGAAAAGTACTTAACAATTAAAATAAAATGTTTGAAGAACAGTTACAACATTAAAACAGATCTTTCATATATAAACTGTAAAAAGAGACTTTTGTCAGCCTGATCACATAAAAACATTTGCTGCAAGTTTAAACTTTTGAAGTTCTACAGATTCAACTCTCCGATTAGGAAGATCATTTCACAACTTGGTCATGGCTGGTATAAAACTTCTAGAATACTGTATGCTATCGAGCCTCATGATAGAGAAGGTCTGACAATTAGAATTACTTGCATACCTAGTATTACAAACAGGGAGGAAAGGAAAATCCTATGCAACAAGCATAACGATCTAACTGAACGACCTTCCAGATCTTAACTTGGGTGGAAAATGGGCTTGGTGTAGAGGATGCATATGCATGGTTGGTCTCTAGGAAATTGTGCAATAAGCGAAATGATCCACCCTTTGCCTCTGCTAATCATGCGTGGATTCTTTAAACTTTTAATTACTTACAAACAAAAGAAAACTAAATATGCTAAGCGAATTTGCTCTGGCCAGGATTCGAACCTGTAACTTCCAGGTTATATACAGGGATTAACATTGGACTTACATTCACCCCTCTTTTCATTGTTGTTCAAGAGGCGGTTGTTTCGACAAGGACTATTTATTCTTAGCTGTTACCCTTTTAGATACTGACCAGAATCAAAGTTTCTTAACTTTTCCCTAGCATACCATCCTCTATTCTCTCCATACAACCAAACCATCTCTAATTACTTGGATCCTTCCTTTTACTTTAACGTTTTAAACTTCTATTTATAACCTTTTCTCAACCTTTCAATTCTTATTAAGCTGTGTACACTAAGCAATCTATTCATCTCAACATCTTCAATCTTTTTAACTTATCCACATTCACCTTCTATAAGAGCCATTGGCGCAACAAACTTCCACCGATATTCTAAGTATATAACTCACATTCTTATGTTCACTTATTTCTTCTTTCTTTGCATCCCCTTTCATCATATGCGTCCTGGTGTCGAGTTGAGCTTACAGTTACCCTTACAGTTACTTTTAAACACTGCAAAAACAAATCACCCGCTTTCTGTACTCCACCATTCCTATAAGCATTCAATATTACACCTTTCAGGAATCTATTTAAACTCATAATCAAATTTACTCTCAATTTTCTATTGATGAAAAACTTTTCTACTCTTTCACTAGTTTACGTTATTTCATGTACATTCAAGCATCATGACGTTGAACAGTCAAAGATACATAAAGTAGAGAGTAAACATTTTTACATAAAACAGTTACTCTCCTGACTGTAAATGTAAATGCTAGTTTCCCTTACAAAAGCAAAATTTCTATTCCCTTTCTAAAACTTTCACTCTTTTCCCTTCCATCATCCAAATTTCTATTCCATTTAAAAAGCTTTCACTCGTTTCCTTTCCATCCTTCAAATTAATATTCCTATTCTAAATGTTCATATATATTAATCATATAGATATATGCAAAATACATTCTCACACAAAAAACAGAATTTCACAACTAAAATTGAGAGAGAGAGAGAGAGAGAGAGAGAGAGAGAGAGAGAGAGAGAGAGAGAGAGAGAGAGAGACTCCTCCAGATGCCTTTATTATTCCTGAAAATAAATGAAAAAAAAAGTAAAGCTGCAAACTCAAAGAAAAACAAACTCCTGAAGACCTAAAACCTCCTTAAAGCTCTACAAAGAGGCAGTGCCATGTTTCTGCCGGGGAAAGAGAGGAGAACACGATAGCCAAGTCAACGAAAAACGTCTGGAACGTAACCTTTAAGGTCAACACGTTTGTTTACCCTTCCCTTTCCGAAGGATGTCATCAAGGACACGAATACAATTCTTCAACAAAGGACGTGTTAGGTCCTTCATCGTCCTTCTCTCGTTTCAGGTATCTTTCGACGGAACGCCTTCGAAAATGTCTTACACATTTACGCCTACGTCCAGATACGCTTTTGTTTGTCTTTCAAAAACGTTTGAGCGCAAAATTAAATATACTTGAACGTTCAAAAAGGTTTGAGCGTATAATTCAATACGCTTGAACATTAAAAAAGTTTGAGCATAGAATTCAATATACTTGAACGTTCAAAAATCTTTGAGTGTAGAATTCAATATACATGAATGTTCAAAAACCTTTGAGCGTAGATTTCAATACCTTAAACGTTGGAAAACGTTTGAGCATAGAATTTAATATACTTGAAAGTTAAAAAACGTTTTAGCATAAAATTCAGTATACTTGAACGTTCAAAAACGTTTGAAATAGAATTCAATGCACTTGAACATTCAGAAATGTTTGAACATATACTTTAACATACTTTCACATTCAAAACGTTTCCGCATAGAATTCAAGATACTTGAACGTTCAAAAACATTTGAACATTGAATTCAACATGCTTGAATGTTCAAAAACGTTTGAATCAACATGCTTGAATGTTCAAAAAACGTTTGAACATTGAATTCAATATACTTGAATGTTCAAAAACGTTTGAATCAATATACTTGAATGTTCAAAAACGTTAGAACATTGAATTCAATATACTTGAACGTTCAAAAACATTTGAACATTAAATTCAATATACTTGAAAGTTTAAAAACGTTTGAACATTGGAATCAAGATACTTGAACGTTAAAAAATGTTTGAAGGTAGAATTCAATATACTTGAACGTTCAAAAACGTTTGAACATTGCATTCAACATGCTTGAATGTTCAAAAACGTTTGAGCGTAGAATTCAATTTACTTGAACGTTGAAAAACGTTTGAACATTGAATTCAACATGCTTGAGCGTTCAAAAACGTTTGAACGTAGAATTCAATATACTTGAACGTTCAAAAACGTTTGAACATTGCATTCAACATGTTTTTGAACATTGCATTCAAGATACTTGAACGTTCCAAAACGTTTGAGCGTAGAATTCAATATACTTGAACGTTTAAAAAACGTTTGAACATTTAATTCAACATCTTTGAGCGTTCAAAAACGTTTTGAGCATAGAATTCAATATACTTGAACGTTCAAAAAAATTTTAGCATTAAAATCAGTGCACATGATCGTTCAAAAATGTTTTGACATAGAATTCAATGTACTTGAACGTTCAAAAACGTTTCAGCGTATGCTTCAATATACATAAACATTCAAAAACCTTTGCGCATAGAACTCAATATACTTGAACGTTTAAACACGTTTGAGAATAGAATTCAATATAAGACAAATTTCTGCTTTCGCCAGGTTACGATTTTACTGCCGTCTTCGAGTGAATGGTATGTTTAAAGTTATTTAATCCATATGTATGTAACATTAAATATCTAATATATATGTATACCCAGAGTCTAAATACTCATCTGTGCAAGATTCTTTCTCTGGCAATTTTGTGCATAAATCTCAATGACTTACATGTTTACATGTATGCATATGTATGCACATCTTGACCCGCTTGTTTATAAAAAAAAAAAATTTACTCTAAACGACCTTCGAATTTGTGGTTCCATCATTTTCTATAGATTTTGTATCAACAACAATTAATAATTTAACACGTACTCTTTTATACGTACCTTTCGGTCTTGCCCAGAAATATGGTAATTCCAAGACGAATGGATTTCTGCACTAGAGCCATCTGATTCAGCACTGGGGCTGGGAAGGTTATACAGCGATGGGGTGCAACTGAGCGGTAAACTCTGCCTGGACAGTATCTTATTTAGTAGGCATAAAACTTAAAATGTTCCTTTTGAAGAAGACGTTGAAAATAAATCAAAACGACTGACGTACCAACTTACGTGCTTTGATGAGCAGTATATACTTTCATTTGCGCTATTTTCACAAACGCTGCTAACACTATTCCTATCCCCAAAGGTGGTGACAGACCCACGTCTACCCATATCCTGACAACAGCAGAAGATAAAAAAAACTCGGAAAGATTGATGAACATAAAAAATCCCAGTTTCTAAAAGTTCATGTTATCAAAGAATAATCTAATTGGGGTCTATTGCAATCGTGATCTTACACACTATCAACGCTGTTTAATGAATCTTCTACATATGGAAAACTAACTTGATATGCCACACGTTTAGTGTACCATCTCATTCATTCTCAATTTTAAAAGTATATTCTACTGCCTACATTATTTCATTACTTTGAATTTACTTAAATATTTCACAAAAAAAATGTGATAAATAACATGCAAATACTTATTTTACATTACAATATAGAAAATAGGTAAGTGCATATACAACGAGAACAACTGTTAAACAGTAATAGTAATGTATATTTAGTAAAATCGATGGCCTTGAACGTGAATATCTCTCTCTCTCTCTCTCTCTCTCTCTCCTCTCTCTCTCTCTCTCTCTCTCCTCTCTCTCTCTCTCTCTCTCTCTCTCTCTCTCTCAATAAGTT
>NC_090729.1:4279840-4284840 GCF_036898095.1 Palaemon carinicauda
TTTTGGTAGATCTAGCTTTCTGTATCACTGTCAGACTGTGATTCCTGCAGCCCTTTGTCGTAAGATAGATTGTCTTATACTCCATTCTTAGCCAACTCCACCGATGTTGGTTCCACCCTCTCATTGTTTACCTATCTATTTTAAAGTAGTCCCAGCAAGTCTTTGTAATGTTCCATGTGAAACTTGTGCCTTCTGATGGTTTCTAACACTAAAATATGGGATTTTTTTTAACGTCACATCTACCGCTGAACAGCTCATCTATATTGGTCGGTGTTCTGATCTGGGATATTCTTACCCTTCACCTTTCCTCATAGGAATTAGTGGCTATCACATTTATTCCAGAAATCTTTGACTTTCCATCTGTCAATCATCTACCATTGCAAGAAAGATTTACTTTTCAGTTATAATTTTTTTTTTTTTTTTTTTGTGATGGTTGAATCATATTACTTGGTTTTACTTTTATCTACCGTGCTTTCTCAAAACAATTTATATTTTTTTTCCCGTTTTCTCTCGTCATACATGGTATCCTCTAAACAAAAATTGCAATTACATTTCTGTTGACTTTGTAACAACAAAATAAAAATTAGTTTTATTTTTTACCTTCGCAAGCAACTTATCCTCTTGATCACAGACAAGGGAATCACCTTTTTATGGCAAACTCTGTTCCCAAGCAAATGGTCCCTCTCAAGCACTAATGGCAGTCATCTTGCAGTGAAGGAGATTTGACTTTCCCCATCATGATTTTATCCTGATTCCGAATTTCCCTGGATCCTCGTTCTCTCAGAGATAAGGAAAAGGTGACGGAATTGTTATCTCTTATTAAATATCCGATCTATTGAGAAATTATATTTACATAATCTTTTCCACTTTTATTCTTAATCCAAATGATCGCTTTGACATCATAAAATACTTGGCGGAATTGTTATCTTTTAGTAACTGTACGATCTATTGGTAAGTTTATATCTACATAATAACCTTTTCCAATATTATCCTTAATCCAAATGATCGTTTTGACATCACGAAATACCTAAAAAAACGCGAAACTTTTGACTGGTCACCATCTTTGTCACCATCGCAATCTTGTTATACCCGAAATATCCTACAGTTTGATGAAGTTAATTACGTCCTTTGAATGATTAATCTTTTAGGTAATTTTACGTTACATAGGTAATTTGCTTTTTTGACATTCCACCTCCCCCCCCCCTCCAAAAGCTAACGACCCTCACTCTCAGGCTTAACACGAGCCGTAATTGCTATGGGGTTCGTGTGACCGAATGTCATAAGAGAAAGAGGAGGGGGAAAGTGAGTGATGATGATGATGGTGGGGGATACAACTCTTCTTCTCGTCCGGTGTCCGGCGACACGCTGACGATGATATAATTAAAAGGAGAGATTTATGATGGTCGGGCAAAATCTCTTTGTCGGTGTTGCTGGTGTTGTGATAGCTCATGGCTGTTATTATAGTCTTGTGTTTTTTTTTTATTTTGCTGTTGAAACATGGGTCTCTCTCTCTCTCTCTCTCTCTCTCTCTCTCTCTCTCTCTCTCTCTCTCTCTCTCATCTTTTTCTTTGATTCTTTTTTATTATCCCTGACTACAGGTCATCGGCATCGTTTTGGCTTCTCTTTCAATGCCAGCATAGCTAGGTTAATGTATCACCCTTCCATGTGACAAAACTTCTAGAAAAGTGAACGCTACGATGCAAAATGAAGATTAAAATTCAAGACCATAGTTTCCAGCCACTGATTGCTACAGAGACGTCTGAGGTTATGGTTAAGGTTAGAGTTCATGAAGTAACTCACGGTAACTCAGCATTCTTTGTTAATGTGGAAAAATATGACTCCGATAAGCGCTAGTAGACAGAGAGCAAGACTCTTTCTAAGTAAATAGTTTGGAGCGATTGGCCCCAGAATATAACCCTATGGAAACTATTGTAGTAAAACATCTTGATGGGACAACGGTAGAATATGGAGAACTTAAAGAAACCTTAAGAGGAAAAAATCCTCGGGCTAAAGTGGACGTTGTGATTGACTTTTCCTATTAATGCTAATATTATGAGCATCTGTATAAAGAATGTTCTAAAGATAAAAACTTCAAGGTATGCTCAGAATGCTCATCATATGACCATTATGCATACAAGGAATGTACAGACAAAACAAAGAAATGTGTCAAGTGCAATCAACTTTAACAGGAAAATGCTCAGTAAGAAAGATTCTAATAAAAGAAAATACAAAAGATAATTGCGAACAGAAATACAATATCCACTAGAAACAGCGGTACAAGTTACGCCAAAGTGACAGCTACCATTAAAAGGAATTGTCAGGCTAATGCAAAAAGTCTTCTAAACTATAAATAAGAAGACACAAGAATTGCGACAATAACAAATATAGCAATAAAATTGGGGGAGTGTCAAGTTATGTCCTAACCCTCAATGATAAACAGCATTAACAGATAACAATATACCAAGAAGGCTTTCATCTGAAGAAACAATAAAAAAGATAGAAAGCACCGTGAAGAAGAACAAGAAACAACTGAAGCATAAAAGTAGAGCAATCGAGTTTCAGGCATTTCAGAATATCCACAAGGATATGTAGTGTTCTTTAGATTGCCTGGAGCTTCTCTCCGGACAGGGGCTTTTTGACGGTGCGTCTAGCCCCTACGTGGTTTCACTGGGGGTTAGGTGTGGTGGTTGCAGATCAGCGGGGCCTGGAAGTATATATATGCATATATTTTTTTTCCTAGTTAGGGACGTGAAGAGAGGGTTTATAGTGGTAGGGGAAAGGCTGTATAGCAGAGTCCCAGCGAGTAGGAGTCTGGGAGAGGAAAGGAGGATTTCCAGTGGGAGAAGAAAGAAGCAGCTTTAAGTGTAAGTACTTATTGCTGCTTGCAAAGGTCAATTTAGATTTCGCAACATGTTGCGAGCTTGCTCAGCCCAAGGGCCAGCACTGATTAAGTCCCTGGCAGACCAGGGGCGGCGTCAAAGGACTTTACTTATAGAAATGCCTGCTTTAGGCAGGCAGGGTCAAGAGACCAAGTGTTTAGGCCTGTTTACGGCCAAAGTGATGAGATTAAACTCAAGGGTGAAAGGTTAAAGAGTTTAGTCCCAGTAAGTTAGAGAGACTGGGAGAGGAGGGAAGGGTTCTCAGTGGGAGGGGAAAGAAGCAGTTTTAAGCATAAGTACTTATTACTGCTTGCCTGGTGTCACTGGGTATGCCTCTGGCATGCCAGGGACAGCGTCGAAAAGGTTTTGCTTATATGAATGCCTGCTTTAAGCAGGCAGGGTCAAGAGACCCAGTGTTTACGTCCTGTAAAGGGCCAAAGAGTTGAGATGAAGTTTTAAGGGTGAAAGGTTATAGAGCTTGGTCCCAGTGAGTTAGAGGGGCTAGGAGAGGAGCGGAGTGATTTGCGTTAGAGGGCAGAAAAGGGCGGGGGGAAGCCTTAACCAAGGAAAAGAGGGCTAAGGGTGGTTGAGAGTTGATCTCTGCATAGGCTGGGAGAGACTCTCTTCTTACCTGGGGGGGGGGGGGGGGGTAAGATCGCAGAAAACCTGCAGGCGTCTCTATGTTTTTGAGAATGTGGGCAGTCACCTGTTCTGCAGTATGCGGCACTCCTTGGCCGAGGTTTTGTCTTAGATTTGTGGTTTCTGGGCAGTGGCAGAGGTAGTGCTCTAGTGGGAGTGCCGGGACAGCTTCTCAGTACTTGCATTGCCTACCCTCAGGGTTGATGATTTCCCATGAGCAGGGGAACCCTAACCTTAGTCTGTGGTAGATTACTGCTAGCTTGCGGGGCGTGTTGTTTGGTAGATCATGTGGTGTCAGGTTTGTAGTGTTGATAATTCATTTTGCTGATTTTGACGAGGCAAATAGGGCTTGTCTGATGGAGCTATGTAGTTGTGTTTGACAGTAAGCTTTCATTGCTGATTTGAACTGTTCATGCGATGAGTTGAGGGTTATGCTGATAGTGGTGACTTGGAGGGCCTGCTTTGCTAATCGATCGGCTTCTTCATTACCGAGTATACCTATATGACTGGGGATCCAATTTAGTGTGACCTGTCGGTTCTGGAGAGTATGTGTGTGGGCTATCTGTCTGATGGAGGAGATGATGAGTGTGTTTTCTCGGATATCTTGGCTCCTGATTGCTGCCATGGCTCCTCTAGAGTCAGTATGTATCGTGGTGTTATCTTGACTGGTGAGTGAGTGTGTGAGGGCTTTGAGTATGGCAACTAGTTCAGTTTGGAGGGTGGAGGCATTGTTGCAGATCCTCCAGCAGGCCGACGTCGGTAGCTAACAATACCAAACAACAAAAAACGTAAAAGAAAATGAGCAATTATTATACTAAGTTAACTTTAAAACTTTACAAAGAAAAAAAATAATTATCTTGATATACATAAAATTGTGGTTAAACCACACTTTACATTCACCATCATCTCCTACGCCTATGGACGCAAAGGGCCTCGATTATATTTCGCCAGTCGTCTCTATCATGATCTTTTTAAATACATACTTCTGCATTCTTCATCCACTTCAGTCTTCATAGTCCTCAGCCATGTAGGCTTGGGACTTCGAACTCTTCTAGTGCCTTGTGGAACGCAGTTGAAAGTTATGTGAAGTAATCTCTCTTGGGGAGTGCAAAGGACATGCCCAAACTATCTCCATCTTTCCCTAACCATTACTATTATTAAATCTTACCTTTCCAAACTATTCCCTTCCATGATTAGCTAGCTAACTGCTCACACTTCTTTCCTCCATCTTTCCTATCAGATAAGAACAAAATGATAATTTTGAAGCATAAAAGCAATTACGGTACAAATATGAAATGTTTTTGAAGAAATCGCATCATGAAATACGTCTTAATTGTTTAATATATTACACAGATGGTAGGGAAAAGTTTCCATAGATGAAATAAAAGACCATTTGTTAAATAAGCGTTAGATGAATTTAATCTCAACGTCACCATCCCTACTATTTACATTGCCATATTAATAATAATAATGATAATAATA
>NC_090729.1:4287340-4340913 GCF_036898095.1 Palaemon carinicauda
ATATGTATTATATATATATTTATATATATATATATGTGTGTCTATATAAAGTGTGTCTGGCCGTCTTCCAGAAATCATATATTGTCCTCTTTTTTTTCGTAGCTAAAATTAAACTTCCTGCTAACCACGTGTTCAAGTTATGTATAATAACTGAACACGTGGTAAGCATGAAATTTAATTTTAGCTACGAAAGGAAAAGTTAAAACCTTAATTAAGTTGATGCTCTCAATGCATGACCATTGTATTTATACAAGAAATAGGATTCATATGGAGTTAGTATCTCAAAGACCCCAGGTAACTCGGAGTTAAGAAAAGAGGATAATATTGGATTTCTGGAAGACAGGCCATGTTTTAGAATAAAATGTTTCTTTTAAGTACTCGGAGTTGGAAAGGATTCATCAATATTTCGTTGGGTAAAGGCGTTAATGCGGATTACTGTCTCTGCCTTTCTTAAGCTGCTAGTAGGAAGCCATTAATAGCTCAATCATTATTAACATAGCCTTAGAGAAAGTAATTTTATGAGGTTATCATCTTATAGATTAGCTTTAGCTGTATGGCAAATATAAAATTGATTACATTTATGTAATTGAATACTATATTTACATTATCATTTCAAGAGCTTTTTTTACTTTACTATATTTCACAGTAAGCAACTATATTTAAACACTACCCGCCCATTTACATTTCGAAAAGGGGTATGATTTACACACACACATACATACATACATACATACATACACACACATATATATATATATATTTATATATATATATATATAATTATATATATTATATATGGTGAAAGGATTTATGTATCGAAAGTTCAGCCTTCCCCCCATACCATTTTCCAACCTTTCCTTATTTTGTTCCACGTTTTCTTTTTCTTTCTTTCATCCTTGCCATTTTTCTTCCTCCACCTTTTTTTTCACCATATCTTTTCTTCTGCTCTTACCCTTTTACTTCCAGCCTTAGATACAATTTTTCTTCTCCCGTTACCATTTATCCTTCCATCTTTACCTCTTTTCTTCTACCCTAACTTTTACCTTTTTTTCCTTCCTCCTTTACGTTTTTTTTTTAACCCCTACCTTTTTTTTCTTCAAGCTTTACCTTTCTTTCACCTTCACCTTTTTTCCACCGTTACCTTTTACCGTCCATATTTGCCTCTTTTCTTCCACCCTTACCATTTTCTCCCACACTTAAATTTTTTCCCTCCATCTTTAGCTTTTCCATCCTTATCCCTTCTCTTCTACCCCTATCTCTTTTCTTCCACCCTTACCTATTTTTCCTTCCATCTTTACCTCTTTTTTTCCACCCTTACGTTTTTCTTCTAACCTGTCCTTTTCCCTCCCATCTTTACCTTTTTTCTTCCTCCTTTAACTTTTTTTTCAACCTTTACCTTTTTCTCTTCAAGCCTTACTTCAAACTCTTACCCTTTTTCTTCCACCCTTACCTATTTTCTTCCCATTTTTACCTCTTTTCCTCCACCCTTACTTATTTTCTTCCCTTCTTTATCTCTTCCACCCTTACCTATTTTCCTTCCTTTTTTATCTCTCTTCCTCTGCCTTTACCCTTTTTCCCTCCTTCTTTACTTCTTTTCTTCCACCCTTACCTTTTTCTTTCACCCTTAACTATGTTTCATCCATCTTTACCTCTTTTATTCCACCCTTACCTTATTTTTTCTACCCTTGCGTTATTTCTTCCAACCTTACCTATTTTTCTTCCATTTTACCCCTTTTTTTTCCACCCTTACCTTATTTCTTCCACCCTTACCTATTTTCCTCCCTTCTTTACCTCTTCTCTTCCACCCTTACGTATTTTCCTTCCCTTTTTACCTCTTTTCTTCTACCTTTTCCTTTTTTTCCTCCTCCTTTACTACTTTTCTTCCACCCTTACCTTTTTCTTTCACCCTTACCTATTTTCCTTCCCTTTTTTTTTACCTTTTTTTCCTTCCTTACCTTATTTCTTCCACTGTTACCTATTTTCCTCCCTTCTTTACCTATCTCCTCCACCCTTACCTTATATCTTCCATGCTTACCCTTTTCCTCTACCCTTGTCTAATTTCCTTCTCTACCTCTTTTCTTCCACCCTAATTTTTTTTCCAACCTTACCTTTCCCCTTCCCCCATTACCTTTTTCTTCCTTCTTTAATTTTTTTTAACCTTTATCCTTTTTCTTAACTTTTTTTCTTTCAGCCTTACATTTCTTTGAGCCTTACCTTTCGTTCACCCTTACCCTTTTTCTTTCACCTTTACCTTTTTTCCACGCCTACTTTTTTCCCTTCCATCTTGACCTATTCTCTTCCACCCTTACCTTTTTTTCTTCAACCATTACCCTTTTTTCTTCAACCATTACCTTTTTTCTTCCTCCTCTCACATTTTTCCAACCCTGATCCTTTTTTCTTCTACCCTTACTTTCTTTTACCCTTGCCTTTTATCTTTAACCTTAACCTTTTTTTTTCTTCAACTCTTACATTTTTCTTGAACCCATAATTATTCTATAACCCCCTAAAATGCGTAAACGCAAAGGGAACTGAAACGAGAGATATTAATTTATAAATAAAATCCTGTGTACATTTTTTATTAGGTACGAAGCCTCTTTACTTATCAATCCCCCTTTTGTGGTTTTCATAGCATTAGATGTACATTTTAAATTTTCATATATATGTTGCAGATTTATCGAGAGCTTTATGTATGAACATGTTTTTTTTAGATTAGTTGTCGTATTTTATGGTTTTATATTTTTGGGGGGTTTAAATGGTCTGCAGAGTTTATTGTTACTGTTTAAAGAGAATTTATGTTTTCAATTCATTACAGTTTATTGTTTAATATTTATTCCTACTGTTCCCAAATTGGGAGTGAAATTTCCAATCCAACAAAGGTTGATATTTTTTATAAGATTTATTCCTGCTGAGCTCAAATAGGATAGTGGAATTTTCAATACAACACGTTTTTATTTCCTAAGATTTATTCTACTATGGCCATATTGATATTGAAATTATCAATGCAATATAGGTGTTTTTTTTTTTTTAAAGATTTATTCATTCTGGGACTAATATAGGGAGAGAAATTTTCAATACAACACAGATTTTTAAAAAGATTAATTCCTGCTGGGACCAAATTGAGGACTGAAATTTTCAGTACAACAGAGGTTTTTATTAAAAGATAAATTCTTGGTGGAATCAAATTCGGGGGAAGTATCCAGTGTAACAAAGGATTTTTATAAGATTTATTCCTGCTGGGGCCAAAATGGGGAGTAATAATCCTAACCACGTGTAGTAGGTTAACCAAGGCACCGGGTACCCGGTGAGTTATTTAGCTAGAGAGTTATTAGGTCCTTTGGTTGACCAGATAACACTACATTGGACCCCTCTCTAGTTGCGGATCATATTTCCATTGTCTACACATATATCCTATAGTCAAGCATATTCTTTACACAGTCTGGTCTTTCCTCATATACATAACAACACGGCAGCTCTTCTAGGAGAAGGAGACTCCAAAATTATACTATTGTTTTCTAGACCTGGGTAATGCCATATCTTCTGTAACTTGGTTTTCGACTGTCTTAGGTTAGAGTTCTCCTGCTTGATAGGTACAATCAGCCAAAGTATTCTGTTTCCATATTTTCTTTCCTTATTTTCCCTGTTGAAGCCCTAGGGTTTGTAGCATCCTGCTTTTCCAACTGGGATTGTTTGTAACTTAGCTATTATTATTACTCTTAATATTATTATTATTATTATTATTATTATTATTATTATTATTATTATTATTATTGTAGTTGTTTTTGTTGTTGTTGTTGTTGTTATGTAAGCTACACCCTTAGTTAGAAAAGCAGGATGCCAAAAGTCTTAAGGCTTCAAGTGGGAAAGTATCCCAGTGAGGGAAGGAAGTGAGGAAAGAAATAGAATAGCGTGCTACAAAATAGAATAGTGTGCCTTAGTGTACCCTCAAGCCAGAGAACTCTAAGCTAAGACAGTGCAAGATCATGGTACAGAAGCTACAGCACTACCCAAGGCTGAAGAAACAATGGTTTGTTTTTGGAGTGTCCTTCTTTTAAACTTATAAGAGGTGCTGACCATAGGTAGAGTCAAATTAATTTAATTTCATAAGTTGAAACTGAGGGCAAATAGTTTTTTGATGTTGACGTGAGTATAGTTTCATGGATTGTCTGTTATTGGACTCTTTCCATTCCCTTTGTTATCTATCTTTTTTTTTCTATTTTATTTATCTTCTAATGTTTATTCTTTACTTTTATATTCATTTTTTCAGTACTGAGCTGTGTATTGCGATCATGCAACTCGTGGAGTTCTACTTTTTTCAACGATCATTAAAGTTTAGCCTGTATTTATTTGCTTAATAATAATGATACTACTACTACTACTACTACTACTACTACTACTACTACTACTACTACTACTACTACTACTACTACTGATAATAATAATAATAATAATAATAATAATAGTTATTAAAACTGCATTTAAATTCATCTCTCTCTCTCTCTCTCTCTCTCTCTCTCTCTCTCTCTCTCTCTCTCTCTCTCTCTCTCTCTCTCTCTCTCCTTTTGTTTCCTTCTATATTTTCATGATCTCATGTTTTCACGGTGTGTGTTCAGTGTTATTTTCCTGTGGCTATCTTGGTTATGCCCTGTCGAAGCTATCGTGATGTCTTTGAAATATATTTTTATTGAAAATATTCATCCACACCTATTTATTAAGATAGACAAATGTTTATTTTATTTTTTGTTTGGGTCATATGAAAATTTTCTTCTTGATAGTGTATTGTAGTCTTGATTGTAAGTAAATGTGTGTGGGGTGGTCTGTTTGTGATGTATGGTCGTCACTCATTTTGTTTACATTAGTAAGAGTGAATACTAACAGAAAATGGGTACAATAGCTCACAAAGAAAACGCGCAATTATAAATATGGAAGGTAAACTAAATATGAAAATATAACAATTGTAAACGCCTGAACACCGGCAGCGTTCTTTATCTACTTTTGGTTGTTGTTTCATCAGTTATGTGTGTTAAGAGTGTCGCTGTTGAAAATAACGCGTTTGTTTAATAACAATATTTGATTTATATAGTTGGCTATGTGGTCATTCTTAAGGAAAGAAGAATATTTTTTTCGTCTTGTCAATACGTCGTGTTTTTATATAGATGAACCATTTCATCTATCATGAAATCATTTTTAAAGGCTATTGGCTTTGTTGATGGTCAATAGAATAAGGAAGGTGTGTATCCGTTTCTTAGCTCAACTTTCTATCTTTGCTTCCTTTACTAATTTCCTCATTCATTTAAGCAGGTGTTTCTCTTATATTCTTTTGAGTTTGAAAAATTACAATTAGTTACTTCTTGAGGTTCCTGTATGAGAATTGTGTCACGAACCTTAACCGACTTTATGTTAGGTACTCTTCCTTTGTGCTTTACCAGGATCTAATGATCGGTGTTTGATCTTGAATACACTGTATTTTATATTTTTGTGTTTATCCCAAATGTTATTTTGTTTTGTCCTACCACAGAGAGAGAGAGAGAGAGAGAGAGAGAGTGGTAACTCATCCTTAACATCTAGGTTGTGACCGGTTATAGGATCTAAGTCAGCATGACTTTAATTTGAATTAGATATATATAACCACTTGTTTGGCCAAAATAACAATACTTTTGCCCCTTTTTTCTATTTATTTGCCCAATCCTTTGTAATCAAATACCTATTTTTCCTTACAGATATTACAGATATATACTTATACACGTTATTTAAGCCTATTTGGGGAACATCATTTTAAACCTTGGAAAATATTCGAACAAGTAATGTATTTATTATTGGTTTGTTATATGTTTTTAGCCTTGAAAATGGAATGAGTTACGAAACAGTTGCATAGTTAAAATGAAAGATGTCGGACTATTCTTTGTCTTATATATATATATATATATATATATATATATATATATATATATATATATATATATATATATATATATATACATACATACATACATACATACATACATACATACATATACACACACACATATTATTGTTATTATTATTATTACTAGCCAAGCTCTAACACTAGTTGGAAAAGCGAGATGCAGTAAGCCCAAGTGCTCCAACACGGAAAAAAAGCTTAGTGAGGAAATGAAACAAGGAAATAGATAAACGATATGAGAAGTAATAAAAAATTAAAATGAGATATTTTAAAAAACATTAAAATATGTAATTCATATATAAACTATAAAAAGACTTATGTAAGCCTGTTAACTTAAAAGCCTTTGCTGCAACTTTGAACTTTTGAAGTTGTACTGATTCAAATACCCGATTATGAAGATCATTCCCCAACTTGGTCATAGCTGGAATAAAACTTCCAGAATACTGTGTAGTATTGACCCTCATAATGGTGAAGGGCTGGCTATTTGAATTAACTGCGTGCCTAGTTTTAGGAACAGGATGGAACTGTCCAGGAAGATCTGAATGTAAAGGATGGCCAGAATTATGAAAAATCTTATACAACATGCATAATGAACTAACTGAACGAAGGTGGCAGAGATTAATATCTAGATCAGGAATAACAAATTTAATAGACCGTAAGTTCCTGTCCAACAAATTAAGATGAGAATCAGCAGCTGATGACCAGACAGGAGAACGATACTCGAAATAAGGTAGAATAAAGGAATTAGAATACTTCTTCAGAATAGATTGATCACCGAAACTCTTAAAAATCTTTCTCAATGAGCCAATTTTTTGTGCAATTGAAGAAGACACAGACCTAATATGTTTATCAAAAGTAAATATGCTGTCAAGAACCACACCTAAGATTTTAAAAGTCACAAAGTTAAAGAAACATTATCAATGCTGAAATCCGGATGTTGAGGAGACACTGTCCTTGATCTACTTACAATCATACTTTGAATTTTGTTAGGATTCAACTTCATACTCTATAATTTGCACCATGCACTAATTTTAGCTAGATCTCTATTAAGGGTTTCAGCAACCCCAGACCTACAGTACATTCAGGAGATGGAATTGATGCAAAGAGAGTAACATCATCTGCTTGTTTACTAGGCCAAACCACATGGTATGTGTATATAAGGTGTAATGTAAAAGTAATGGGCCAAGAACACTACCCTTTGGAACACCATTTATCACATTCCTAATCTCACAATGGTGACTATCAACAACAACTCTTTGAGTTCTATTACTTAAAATTTCAATACTAATGCCCAGAAAAGACCCATCCACTCAGAACTGTTTGAGTTTGAAAACAAGGGTCACATAATTAACATGGCCAAAGGCAGCACTATATATGTATGTGTTTAAGCCACATATTTGAGCGTAATTCATTTGAAACTGATAAATTGTAAAGAGTAAAACATGTGATGTGTTTTAGCTTAAAAATGTATTGGAATGTCTAGGCAATGACCCCGAACTAAAACAAAGTGAATAAGGAAAATCATTTATTTTTTATTTTTGTCGGTATATTCTCGAACTGGCGTTCATTTAATTCGGTAAGGTATTGCCTTCAGTATTGAACTATTATTTCCAGTGAATTTGTTTCAGGGTCCCATTGAATTCAAGGGGAAAATGAAATCAGAGGATGGTATGCAATATACAATGTTTTGCTGTAATTTCAATTTTCATTTTGGGATAAGGCGAGATTCCAACTAAAAGGTGAAATTGTATAACGAAAGGCTATGGTTTGCCCGTTTCTCTCGCTTCCATGTTGATCAATAGGGCTTTTCGAATTGGACTCCACGAAAAACATGTTGAGATTTTACCTTATTTTATAACCGGCAGAAATGATTTTGTGTAATAATTATACAAGGTAATTCTTGTTGGTTATGAAATACGGTACATCGCTGGTTTTAGCATTGGTAAGCATAAAGAATCCACTTAGTCAGATGTCTGTCTTATTTCGAGGAAAATGCTTATTGAGTATCTCGTAGTAGGTAATGATATCAGGGCACCTTACACGGTACACTGTAAGCATTACCCAATGGTCATTGCAGTGTTCCTTCGGCCCCCAAATGCATCTGTACTTTACCTCCCATCCCATTTTTCCTTTTTTTCCATTTTGCTGTCCAGCCTCTTTTAACTTCTACTTCATGTCGGATTTGAGAAGCGCCCCCCCCCCCCCCCCCCCCCCCTCCCCCTAACTTTGCGCTTAAGCCCTGAATGCCCTCTATAGTTTTTGGTGCGGGCCATATGGCCACAATTTTCTAAATCACTTTGAATTCTACAGAGGAAAGCTTGTTTTTCTGTGATATCATCCTTTTGATGAAAGAAAATAGTTAACTGAACATTGTTGAAACTTCCTATACTAGGAACTTCTTATTAGAGAAAAAAAGTAATAGCCGTTAGGCCTTATTTCTCTCATTACCTCCGTCAACGAAATTGGAAGGAGGTTATGTTTTACCCCCTGTTTGTGTGTTTTTGCATTTGTTTGTTTGTTTTTGTGAACAGCTTCCTGGCTTCAATTTTAATCGCAAGTTAATGAAACTTACATGGATTAACTTTATGTAAAACGCTGGAAGTTATTAAATTTTGGAAGGTCAAGGTCAAGCAAAATGTGCAATAAGTTTGGACATCATTGTCACATAGACATCAAAATTGGTTCGTATTTAAGAGTATGAAAATCCCCGCCAATTAATACATGTCAAGATCAAAAGTCAAGGTCAAGGTTGCCCAAAAAGGTTGAGAAAGAAGCTGCCGTGGCGGAGGTCTGTGCTCTACTGAGTACCCCTTTAGTTTCCACATGTAAAACTTGACTTTAGAAAAGCGATATTATAAAAATTTATTTTCGAAATACAAATATTGCCAAGCTTTTAAGCTTTATGGTTTAAAGATGATATAGCAAGCAAAACTGGAATGACTTAAACTTACATAACTTGAAGTTTATGCCCTTGAAACACCTTAATCGCATCAAGATGTCGAATCTAAAATCAATTTTAAGGATTGGCAGTTACTTGTAACTTGTAGGTTATATATTTGATTTCCCAAATCCATTGCCTTTCTAAGTAAACTCGGGACAAAATTACAATTTTATTATGACTTTTATATGAATATGGAAAATGAATGTTGAAGCTCTATCTTATTTGAAATCACACTGGTTCAATGTGAGTATCTAGACGACAAAGGATCTTGACTTGAGATTCTATTTATTGGATGGATTACTTTTGTGCGGGCCTCTAGAAATAGGCCTACTCGCCTATTACCACCAATGGTTCGGTCCCTTTGTTTACGCTGGAATTTCTGTTGTATTTCAGAGGCCACTGTAGCGACAAAGAAAATGTTCGATATCACACATCGCCTTTAGTTTTGTTCGTATCTTCGACTTACATCTATTCGTGCTCATAGCTCATAATAGTTCCTTTTTCTTTATTATTTCCTCACATGATTTTCTGTATATATTCACTTAAACATGTCAGTGCTATTATAGCCACTTACGTTAAAACCCATATTTCGTTAATGAATTACATGTCATCACTTAAAGAGTTGTTCCGCTGAAAAAATCAAATGCAATATGCGTTCAATCTCCATTGCTAAAATCTATTAAGGTTACGGAGGATCATAAAATTATTCAATACAGTAGATGAATTAAATTATAAGGGATGCAAGGAGAGAAGTAACGAAGGAAAGAGAAAGTCCAGACGGCAAATGTTGTCTTAGAGGCTGATCGATGTAACCAGCTCTTCCTTGCAAAAGTAAATACTTTGGCGAGCGTGGACTAAAGATTGTTTTATTATTATTATTATTATTATTATTATTATTATTATTATTAGGAAGGTCATATTATTTTGTGTTTTTTTTCCAGTCCCCGAACGAAAAACTATGTAGCTTTTGTCCTTTTAAATGCGTACGTCTGTCTAGCTGTATGGCATTGTCAAAATATTCATGTAAATGCAACTTTTGGCTCTCGGTTGATGGAATTTTCATTAAACGAGGTACAGAGGTAGTTACACCACTATGCAGTAACGCATAGATTTGCATAAAAGAAAATTGTAAAGGAGACTGTAGTGTATACAGTAGTACAGGATCTGGTACACTTCACGGGAAGCACATAAATGAAACCGACAATCCCCTATGAGTTTTTCGATGTTTCTCGGAACTCAACCATGAAGTAGCCAAGTTGTGTTATCAGTCTTTCATTAAAAGGTGGGTTTCTCGATATAGAAGTTTTGACATTCTTAAAAAGCGGGTTTCAATGTTTTAAAGGCTAAAGACTCTCTAGCTATGTTAAGCAGCTCTTCTAGGAGAAGGAAACTCTAAAATCAAACCATTATTCTCTAGTCTTGGGTAGTGCCATAACCTCTGTACCATGGTCTTCCAATGTTTTGGGTTAGAGTTCTCTTGCTTGAGAGTACACTCGGGCACACTATTCTATCTTATTTCTCTTCCTTTTCTTATGAATCTTTTATTCTCGTGTTATTTTCAAGTTTTTTAGTTTGTGAATTAAAGATTTACTTCAAAGTAGTTAGTGTTCTGAAATTTTTCTCGTAGTTTTTCCTTATTTCCTTTACTCACTGGGCTATTTTCCTTGTTGGAGCCCTTGGGCTTATAGCATCCTGCTTTTCCAACTAAGGTTGTTGCTTAGCAAGCAATAATGATAATAGTAATAATGAATGGCAGAGGCAAGGGAAATTGACAATGACGGACCATACATACATGTGATCAGTGCTGATGCCCTCCCTCTCCACCCAAGCTAAGACCAGAGAGGGACAGGCAATGGCTAAGTCATCACCAGGTAGACCTACAGGCTCCCCCAAACCCCTCATCCTTAGCTCACAATGATGGTGAGGTGGCAGACACTGCATTAAATTATCGAACTTAGCGACTCGAACCCCAGTCAGATGATGCCTAGGCAGGGCCCAAAGAGATTCAAACGATAAAACTCCGGATAGGTGAGGGTAAGTCTAATGCAGTGGCAAAGGCCTGGGGTCCCATGAAACAGGGAGAGGGTCATTATGTTCTGAATTCACCACCAAAGCAGAAACAAAAGTAGACGATGATGATATAATTGAACGGTTGCTGAACAAAAAACGTAAAAGATCCGTTTTCTATTACTCGCCGAAACAAAATGCTAAAAGAAAAGACTGATTAAACTGGGGAAAGTCGAGTGAAAACGGAAGGAAAAGAAAGGGATCGAGAAAAAAAAAGACATTAGTAACCATAATAGAGATTCAGAGGTTTGAGAATCAGGAGCAGTAAATAATAACGATGAAGAAAATAGACTCGATAAAGGATGATAAGGAAATGTTGGAAGAGATTAGAAAAGAATCATTAGTAAATAATGAAAAATATCGAAGAAGAGTATAATAATGATAATAATAATAATAATAATAATAATAATAATAATAATAATGATAATAATAATAATAATAAAATATTTCATCTCAACTGATATCAGATAATTTGTAAGTATTCTAAGTATTTTTAAACACATCCAACTGTTTCATCAATTCGGATCAATTTCACGAATTGAAAGCCAATGAATAAGTCAACTTCACTCTATCTATGTTTTCTTGGCTCTAATAGTTATTTATGTCAAGACAAGATATATGAGCGTATTATTATTATTATTATTATTATTATTATTATTATTATTATTATTATTATTATTATTATTATTATTATTATTATTATTACTAGCTTAGCTACAACCCTACTTGGAAAAGCAAGATGCTATAAGCCCAAGGGCTTCTACAGGAAAAAATAGCCCAATGAGGAAAGAAAATAAGGAAATAAATAAACGATATAAGAACTAATGAAAATAGAAATAAAATATTTTAAAAACTTTAACAACCTTAAAACAGATATTTGATATATAAACTATACAAGGACTTCAGTAAGCCTGTTCAACAAAACATTTGCTGTGAGTTTGAACTATTGAAGCTGTACTGATTCAACAACCCGATTAGGAAGATCATTCCACAACTTAGTCACAGCTAGAATAAAACTTCTAGAGTACTGTGCAGTATTAGGTCTCATGATGGAGAAGGCCTGTCTATTAGAATTAACTGCATACCAAGTAATACGAACAGGATGGAACTGTCCGGGATGATGTGTGGATAGACTCGATCTGTCAAGGATGACGTTTCTTATGATACCTACGTTACCTTTTGATCTTTCCTCCAAGGTGTCACCCACGCCAATAACAGAATTGACTTGTTGCTGCTACGATAACCTTTACGTGGTGTACCCTTCTCGTCCATATTTCCTTTCCGTTTGCCCTGTTTATTGCAGTATCTTGGACGAAACTTGTGACACAAGAGTTATTCTAAAGGGCCATAATTTCTCCTATACGTCTTACTGGGTGCTGACCATATAAGCGTAGTTCTCAAACCCTAGGAAGGGCCATGGCCTCTTTCCATGATCTTAAATTGTCTTCGATTTTGAATTGCTTCCTATGGGCAGATTCATTCTATCAGTTCGGTTACTCTCCAGTCTCGGTTCGCTCTCGGTTAGATCTAGGCACTGGGGTGTTTACACCTTCGGTCCAATCAGTGTTTTGACAAAATTATAAATATAAGGAAAAAGCATAATTGTATAGTTATAATGTTCAGTGATGTTAGGAAATGTATTTCCGCTGTGAACATTAGCCTGTTATTGTAAATATTTTTTTTTTTCCTATCATGACCGGAGTGAGACTGGAGCAAGAGGGGACCGGAGCGCCAGTGTGAAATCATTTAACAATATTGGACCGGACCGTGACTGTAGCAAGAGCGGAGCGCGACCGGACCTATAGTGTGAAAAAAAAGGGTACGATCTAGTACACCTTCCCATTCTGTATTATCTATTCATTTGTGCATTTGTAGGTTAGATACATACACACAGATACCCCGTATGATGTATGTACTGTATATGGTGTATATATATATATATATATATATATATATATATATATATATATATATATGTGTGTGTGTGTGTGTATACAGTATATATATATATATATATATATATATATATATATATATATATACGTATATATATATTATATATATATATAGATATATATACACACACACACTTTACGAAACTAATTATACAATTTGACTTATATCCCTTTTATAACAATAATTTTTTCTTATTTTCTTGTAACAATTACAATTTATTTTGATTTTTTATTCAGGCCATTCCATGTTATTAATTTATTTCGGTTATCAGTTTCAAATTTTTAATTGTTTATTTGTCTATTCACAACTTTGACCTCGAGTATAACTTCTTCCCTCCTAAAAGAGCCTTTTCTGTAGAAAATTGCCATTAATATCTATTATAATGGTTTCTCTTCAACATTCTATCAAACTAAATGCTTTTACATTGAAACTAGTTTTGAGTTGGTATATCTTTTAGCTACTTTCCTCTTGGTAAGGGTACAAGAGACTCTTTAGCTATGGCAAACAGCTCTTCTGGGAGAAGAACACTCCAAAATCAAATCATTACTTAAGTCTTGGGTCGTGCCGTAGCCTGTGTACCATAGTCTTCGCTGTCTGTGGATAGAGTTCTCTTGCTTGAGGGTACACGTGGCTACACTATTCGATCTTATATCTCTTCCTTGGTTTTTTGAAGTTTTTATTGCTTATATATAAAAGATTTATTCTGATATTGTTACTGTTTTTAAAATATTTCCTTATTTCCTCATTGGGCTATTTTCTCTATTGGAGCCCTTGGGCTTATAGCATCCGGCTTTTCCAACTAGGGATGTAACTTGGCTAGTAATGATAATAATTATCTGAGAAATATTAGAATGCATGTCGTCAGAGGATTAGAAGTACTTGTGTATGTGTTTGTGTAAAGCTTTTGATTCTCAAGATAAAAGATTATTGTATGAAATGGTAATAACAACAGCATCTTATAGTTTCTCACCATAATCTTACGCTTCTTATAAGTACTTTATTAAGAAATAATCAAACATAAATGCTAACGTATATCGTTTTAATTATTCATATATGTATTTTATATTTTCATGTTCTTCGAAGGGTATTTTGTCAGTCATATATTGGTTTGGAATTGAAAATATATCATCCGTACCTGGAAAAAAAAAACTGTGGTCACAGCTGTTGCTTCATATCGGTGTCTGTTGCTTTTTCACTCTGGCATTTGTTTTATGTTGCAAGGGTCGCGCGAGTGTAACTTGCAATAGTATATTTTTCTTTTACTTCTGTGTGTGATCTGTTCCTGTATTCACTGGTAAGGGAAGGGACCAGGTATCCTACGTAGCTTTTCAACAATTTATCAAAAGGTTTCAAACTGGAGCGGATGCTTTATTCACATAGGGAATTTGTTTCGCAATAAAAAGATGATAATATATAGTTTTTCCATGGTGGTTACTTTAATATTCTTATCAGTTGCATGTGGGTATTTCTATACATATCAACATATAGAGAGAGAGAGAGAGAGAGAGAGAGAGAGAGAGAGAGAGAGAGAGAGAGAGAGAGAGAGATCCAGTTCAATAAATTTAAATTTTTTGGGGGAGCGGGTTTGGGTATATATGAAAGGCGATATTTTATTAAGGTCTGATATGCGCAGGATCAGACAAAGTAAATTCCCCAAGTACCATGGAAGGTGCGTACTTTGATTTCTGAAACAAATATGAATCCCTGAGAAGAATAACCCCAGTAGTAATTACCTCACACACACACACACACACACACACACACACATATATATATATATATATATATATATATATGTGTGTGTGTGTGTGTGTGTGTGTGTGTGTGTATGTATGTATGTATGTATGTATGTATGTATGTATCATGAAGACAGTATCTCGCCGGATGAACATAACACCATTTAGGTTTCAGGAGACGAAAATGCCAACTGTTGTTCCATCTTCTGCTAATAGCTGTTGTCGCGACTTGAATAGCTTAACGATGTCATTAGACTTCACTGCAAATCGTATGAAAGTGAAAATTAAAAGTGAAAAAATATTTTGAAACCAAATAATTAAGATATTTTTATAAAAGCAAACTCAAGATTGTTTGAAAAGGTTGATAAAAGGAAAATTTTGAGATTAATTTGGTTTTACAAGGATCATATTTCACAAAACCTCAGAGGATCTCATGACAGATTCCCCTACCTCACCCCTCTTTTCAATGAAGTACATAGTCCATTCCCTACTGAGGATGAGATGTCGTTTCTTCTTGGGCTGTTACCGCTTGCCCAATGAAGTCTATACTGTGAGGCTTTCAAATCCCCTAACAAAATCTTGAATTGTAAATCCAATTTGTCCCAAATTCGGGTACCCTTGGACTGGTGCTGCTCCTCCTGGGAAGTTCTGGTCTTGCAGCTTCAGTATGCTCTCTGCAATTAAGCAGCTTCTGTATTCCTATGCCATATCGCTGTTATTTTCGATGAAGTACATGATTCCACTGTTGTAAGGGCTTTGATATCGGGTCTTCAAGGCTGTCTTATATATATCTTTAATGTTTGGAGTTCAAAGATCCCAAGCCGTGAGGGGTTTCTCTCATGAGGCAGTCTTCAACTCGCTCAATTAGCCAACTCTGGTGAGGTAGAAGTCTATTTTTATCTTTTTAGTGCCCTTTTATGACATCATCCTGAAGGTGATACGTTAACCTATAGGGAAGCAGAGTTCTTTTTATATATACTGATTATGTTTTGTTGAGTTCTACATTCTTCTCTTTGGCAGAAATGTTTGTATATCAGGTTTGTCCTTTTTGGATTTGGCTGAGCATAAGGCAATGTTTATAAAATGTGAGGTCTTCCTAGATAGGTAATAATCAGCTAGTTTTTTTCATTAGAATGGACAACTTGTCAGTAACTTCTATGATTATCTTCTCATCACCGTAAGCATTATTCATCTGATTCCAATAGTAAAGGATCAATGCCCCTATTATTATCGTTGGCATTGTTAGGTAGGTTATTGTATCATTGGTTCGTGAAATTTATCATGGCCTCATCAATAATATGAGAATAGGCCTTATCAGCAAGCTTTTGGGTGGCTATTACCGCTTGCATAAGAAGTGCGACCCAATTGTTACAGTAGATGAGGACACAGCAGATTTAAGTATCGATGTGTAAATCCAAGTACAGGTGAGGCATTTCCTGGCACTGATAATGTAGCTTCGGAATTAGTAGCCATTACCTGCACGCTATTGTTAATACCCTTGTCATAGTTTTAGGAAGACGTTTAGGAAAAAGAAGTTGTTCGTGGAGGATTTTCTATAATGGCAAAGTGAACACCAGACTTCTTTTTAAAGTGTCCTTGAGGTATTAAAAGCGTCCCCATAATCGATCTTCAGACTAAGTGGTGTCTATTTCTCTGAAAACATCTTCCTTTATGCATCCCATGAAATACCAACGAAGAGGCACACATTTTTTGACGATGTAGTTAATGTTCGAGTCGACAAGCCTGTTTGTGAAGACAATGATACCCCCTGGGTTATCTTTCTGCCAATCTCCATATATCTATTACAAACCTTCCTCGATTTTGTATAAATACGACTGTTTTTGTTTCATCTTTATTTTTTTTCTGAAGATGCCATGATTCTGTTCATAAACGTCAATTAATTTCAAACTCCAGATATTGTCAGCCGGTCAGTCGTTAATCCCATACACTGTTGACTGTTAGACAAAAGAAACTGTCATTAATTGTTTCACCAGGGCATGTGATCGAAATTAAAAGAAGGATAAGCGTGAAATGGAGAGCTTTTGGTTAACAAAATTTGATTATAAAATGTATAATGCCGCTTTCTCTAAAAAGAAAAGTATTTAATCAGATAGTCCCACTAGTATTAACTTATGCATCAAAAACTTGGAGCCTTACTAATGCTTAGAACATAAGCTATTTACAACTCAAAGAGCTATGGAAAGAATAATGATGGGAATAACCTTAGTATACAGTAAAAGAGCAACATGGATACGAGAGCAAACTAAGGTAGAGGGTATTCTAACAACATGTAAGAAAAATAAATGGACATGGGCAGGACATATAATGAGAATGACTGATAATAAGGTGGTCATTAAGAATAAAAAGAAAGGGTCCGTAGAGATTGCAAAAGAAGCAGGTGAAGAATTAGAAGACGATGGATTGACGAATTGAGAAAATTTGTGCATATTATGTCATAAATGGGCCACTCCTGTCTGAGGCCTTTGTTCTGCAGGGGACTATTAATGGCTGATGATGATGACACACATACATATAGACAGACATATATATATATATATATATATATATATATATATATATATATATATATGTGTGTGTGTGTGTGTGTGTATATATATATATATGTGTGTGTATACATATATATATATATATATATATATATATATATATATATATATATATATAATATATATATATATATCAATAGGTAGATGGATGAGTAGGTAGATAGATATGGAGTTAGGTGGGAAATTAGGAAGACGGGCCAGATGTTAGTGTTAGGCCTAAGCCTCCTCCCGAGAATGTTTTTCAGTTAGACTTATCAATAAAGATTGCTCAACCTCTTCCATTAGAGCAGAAGCCAGAGTTGAATTTTTTATGGTTTCTTTCTTTCTTTTTTTCTTGTGCATCGGCAGCTTCTCTTTCCTCTTATAACTATATTTATTGGGCCAACCCCACTCGGCTAAAACAAAAAAGAAAAAGAAGATATATAAAAAGTTCCAAACTTTTAGCAGCAGATTTGCATAAGCATTTCTGATTAATTTTTTGAGCTGGAAAAAATATCTTTTTCGTAGGCTGGGTGGAAATGATTGGGTGAAATTAAAGTGTTGAATTATGTATACTCACTTTTAATTTTGTTTGATTTCAGTGTTCTATGTATGAACGAATACTTGTATATTGTGCGATTATGTTATGAATTGCCTTTACTTGTTTCACGCTGGTACCTCTTTATTTTTCCACTTTTTTATTACCCTTAAGACTGACTGATATTGTGTGTAATGAAAGATTACTAAAAGTTTTGAAATTCTTCCAAAAGAAAAATTCATAAACTTTTGTACTATATTTTCTTTAATTTCGGTTTAAGGCATTATTAAGAGAAGTATGTTTATTTTATTTGGAAATCTCTTGCATCTATTCTACTGTAATTACCAAATTAAGTCTTCTTACTTTTGATCAATTCCTTTATCTTTTATTTTATTTAAATCGAACCGTTTATAAAAACGCAGCGTTTAGAATACTGTAGGTATAATCATGAACGAAAGAAATATGCTTTCTTGGCCTCTATTTTTCTTTTCAGAGTAACCTTCGAGTAAGTAATAATCATTGTTGGACACGCACGCACACACACACGCACACACACACATATATATATATTGTGAAGTCCTGTGCGAGGGAGTTCTACCCTCCAAAGGACAACTTAACAGTCATAATTCTTTTAGTTTGTTTTTCTTGGTAAAAAGCTTGCTCTCATGGATTTCCTCGTCTATGTAACTTAAGAACAAGCCTCAACTAACAAAGGAGGTCTGGACTGCGTTACATAGACCTCCTTGGCCATTAACTTGTCAAGGCGCTTAATTCTCACCTCTTCCCAGGTCAGCCACAGAGATACGCCAGATGTGAGAATAAAGGTTCTCATAGACCGGGGCATCGAAGTCCACAAAGAAGAAGACCCCTGGTCATGATTGGCCAACACGCGGAAAAATAAGGAGGGGTCACAAGATGTCATTGGCCCTCAAAAGATGAAGACCGCCCTTGGAAGTCAAGATTACCCAATCAAGAGAAAAAGGGGATGGCCCAAAAAAATCTTCACTGCGGAGCCTAAGGCTGTGAGGGGAGAAGAAACCAGTTCCAGTCCGGAGGCCATAGCAGAAACAACTCTTCCCAGGAGCCAGCCAGTGCCTGCGTCCCCCAGGAAAGGCTCTCCCCCTGAAACCTCCAAGAGACTCGAACTCCGTCTGAGTCAAAGAACACACTCAGGACGAAGAAAGGAACCATCTGCGTTGACGACCCAAAAGAACACCTGCTGTGCCGAAGTTTTTGAAGCTAAGTACTGACCCCTGTGCGAGGGAGAGAATTAAAAAGAAAAGTGCCAAAGTAATAGAGTTGCATTGATGGGAATTCCAAGGGAGTGAAGCTGAGGGATAATTGTGGGGAATAGTTTCTCGTAATAATGTGACACCCTATTCGCATCCAACATCATTTTGTTTTTCTTGTTTTATGTTACAAGTTTTCTTATGTTCAAGTAACAACAGTTTCTTTTTTTTTTTTGTATAAAAATTGAAGTGCGAAGTGAGGGTTTTTCTTTTGTTGTCAGGGGCACATAGACAGATTGCCAACATTATTTTCTGTTGTTTTACGCTATTACCCGTGCACTTTTCTTACCATAATTATTCATTTGACATTTATGTTCTGCAGTTTATTTTACTGAGTGATTTCGGAAAATAGAAATTAAGTGATACCTTCTTTCTTTTATTGTTATTTGTGCATCTGAATGTATTTGGATTGCTAGAGAGAATTAAGCTTAGTTTTGTCTTTTCGTTTTTTTACTGTAATCATTTCTCGATTTATTAACCATAAACTCGAAAACACATATTGCTTTATTTGTCAATTGTAAGTTATCTCCTTAAGAGGTTTACGATCATTTCCTTTTTTTTTTTTTGTTTGACTTAAATTAAACTATTGTATTTCGATTATTACAACAGAGTTTCTTTCGTCCGTGAGTTAGACTAAGGTTGAAACCAAATTGTTCCTACACGAATTAAAACTATTCCAACGAGGTGCAGCTCCAAAATAAATACTTGACCTCGGGTATTTTTGAACCGTTAATAATATTAACAGGTTCAGTCATATAAAAGAATTTTGAGTGTCAATTAGTCGCTCTGGATTGACACGAAGTCACTGTGTCATGTGAAGAGTCCGATTGATACTTTCTTTAAAGATCGTAATCTGCACAATTACGTCACATCTTTAAAGTGGGGGCCTGTGTCCGGGATATATTTTTTTTTATTTAACTTTTGTTCATTTTCTTTTATGTTGGAATAGAGTTTGTTTTAACTTTTGCTAATTGCTCCGGAAACAGTTTTTGTTTCGGAGTTTCTTCGGTTGGTCGGAAATCTGATTTCGAAATCAGTGTGGTGATCTTTGATCTCGGTTGTTATGCAACCTGATTTGTTGTGTTCTGTTGATTTCATAGTGTAAAATTGGCTGACCAGAAGTCTTGATTTTTTTTTTCTCTTCTTTCTCTCTTTTTTTTTTTATCAAGCAGCAGTAAGTACATTCAAGGTTCAAGGTTCAAGGTTCTATCGTTTCAGTCATGGGAGACGAAAATTCAGATAGAGTTTCTAGGTTCCTAGAGGAACCGAATGACTTTTTGTTAAGGCAACTCTTCCCAGCAGAGCTAATTGAAGTGAGCTCACGTGCAGATTATATCCAAAATGCAGATAGAAAACAACAGATTCTAGAGGCCTTAGAGAGAGAATTTAATAGGCGTCAGGAAGAGCGTGAGTTGGAGATAGCAATTGAAGATAGGGACGAAGATCACTCCATAACTCGAGAACACTCTGTTATGGGAGGAGCAGCAGCAGTGCCAATGTTACCATCAGCCATGTCATCAAGCCAGACTGCCTACCGAACTTCAAGTCCAGCTGAAGTTGAATCTCATGAAGTAGTTCAGAGGTCAGAAGAGTCGTTGAGTACGAGAATGAAATTTAAAGCAGCTGAGCTCGAAATTGACTCACTGCGAGCTCAGTTGAGGAGACAAGGTCAGGATTCAAGACCCCCAAGGGCACAACCCATGGGAGGATTTTCAGAAAAAGATATGGCGGGACTCCTTCCATCCTATGATGAAAAGAATCCTTAAGGCTTCTTCCTGTCGTTTGAGAGAGTACTGAAAAGTCACCAGATCCCAGAGGACGCCTGGGCTCGCCTGTTGCCCATAAAGTTAACCGGGAAAGCAGTGGATGCGTACAATGCGGTATCCGACCCTGTTGCACACGATTATCGCCGGGTAAAGGCCTGGATCTTGAAAGTTTTCGAACTTGTGCCTGAGGCTTATCGCCAGAAGTTCAGGAACTTGAGGAAAGGATCAGAAAACTATGCAGAATATTGGAGACAAATGAAGATTAGCCGTGACAGGTGGGTGGAGGCCTCTCTTGGAAATAACAAGACTTTCGACAGGATAATGGAGCTCATGGGATTAGAACAGTTTCTGCTAATGTTGCCACCAGCCACTCGGCAATATATCGAAGATCGACATATCACTGACCCTGATGAGGCTTCTATACTGGCAGATGAGTATACACTGAGGGAAAAGATCAGGGGCTCTTCTGGCTCAAGATGGTGCCCTCCTTCATTTCAGCCAAACCAGCCTTCCAGGCCATTTCGGGGTAATTGGAGCCCCAGGGGGCCGGCACCATCGTATCCTCCATCAGAGAAAGGAGTAGGCGGAAACCCTACACATGGCAGTGCTAAAAACACTGGAAGTAAGAACAATGGAGCCTACCCTTCGGCTCCCCAAGTAAGACAGTGTTCCTATTGTCACAAACTCGGACATGACGTTAGCTGCTGCTGGCTCAAAGGAAATTATGGACCAGGGGGAAAGAAGTTCTCTAATCAAAATCACAAGAGGGACGACCAAGCACTTAATGTTAATGAGGTTATGAGAAGACAGACATCATGCCAAGGGATGATGAAGAAGAGAGACATGGCCATAAGGCAAGGACAGGAAGCCTTCATTCATGCAGGATCTGTGTCTCTGCAGGACCAAGGTACCAAGCCTGTACAGATAAGGATTATGCGTGATACTGGAGCTGAGCAGACTGTCTTGCACAGAGCAGTCTTACCCTTCGATGAATCGTCCACCTTGGGAGAAACTGTCATGGTTCGCTACATTAAGGGAAGAGAGGAATTGCCCTTATATGCAGTGACTTTAAGCTCTTCTTTTATTTCCGGTACATTTCCAGTTGCTTTGGTGGATGAGGAACCCATGCAAGGGGTACAGTTATTGTTAGGAAATGACATAGCTGGACAACGATGTTGCACAGCATCATGTCAAATTCATGCTGACAAGAATGAAGGGGAGGTGAAGATTGAACAAAATGAATATCCAGCATGTGCTATTACCCGTGCTAGTACCACTCAACAGAAAAAGGACAGAGATAATGTTCCTACCGGAGCGCTTGTGGGTACTTTTCCCCAAATGCTCAGGGGAGTGGTGCAGCCTGGTTTATTATGTTCAGAATACTCGAGGGAGTCGCTCATTGAGGCTCAGAAACAAGACTCAGAACTTGCAAGGATAAGGGATGAAGCTGGATCCCTGAGCGAACTCGAGGCTGAACCCTCTGGTTACTATTTAAAGGATGATGTCCTAATGCACAAATGGCGGCCTAAGAAAGTGCCTGCTGATGCTGAATGGACCATTCTATATCAGGTGGTAGTGCCACCACAGTATCGAGAGGAGATTTTAAGGTTGGCTCATGAACAACCAATGGGAGGACATTTAGGAGTACGCAAAACGCGTGAGAAAATTTCCCGGGAATTTTATTGGCCAAATTTGAACAGAGGAGTTGCAGAATATTGCCGTAGTTGTCACTCGTGCCAAGTGATAGGTAAAAAGGATCCAAATCATCGAAAGGCACCATTGCAACCCATCCCCGTGGTGGAAGAACCCTTCTCCAAGATCATCATGGATATTGTCGGACCTCTGCCAAAGACAAAGAAGGGAAACACCCATTTGTTGACGGTAATGTGTGCGTCGACGCGCTTCCCTGAAGCGTACCCGTTGCGGACAGCGACGAGTCCTAATGTGTCGCGGGCTCTGGTACAGTTCGTGACCACATTCGGGTTACCAAAGGTTATTCAAACTTACAGAGGTAGTGTCTTCATGTCGAAAATCTTTGAAGGCACCCTTAAGGAGTTAGGAGTGCAGCACATAATGTCCTCTGCTTATCACCCACAGTCTCAAGGTGCTTTGGAAACGTTTCATGGCACGCTCAAAAATGCATTACGTGCATACTGTGAAGACCAGAAAACACGAGATTGGGACACAGGCGTGCCGTTCTTGTTGTTTGCTATCCGAGATTCATGGCAAGAATCTCTGGGGTTTTCCCCCTTCCAGCTGGTCTTTGGACATCAAGTGCGTGGACCTCTCAAACTTTTGAGGGAGATATGGACCCATGAGGAACAAAGTACTAATGTGCTAGACTATGTGGTGAAGTTCCGACAACGCTTGCACGAGGTCTGCCAATTGGCTCATGAAGAAATGAAGAAGTCTCAAGAAAAAATGAAAGCCTGGTATGACAAAGCAAACAGGACAGAAGCACGACAATTCCAAGTGGGAGATGATGTGCTCATCTTTCTACCTGTGCCTGGTAGTCCCTTAGCGGCCAAGTACCAGGGGCCATATAAGGTCGTGAAGAAGCTCAGCGAATTGGATTATGTGGTAGGGACACCGGACCGAAGAAAGGAACACCAGGTGTGTCACGTCAACATGATGAAACCATATGTTGTTCGGAATACCAGTGGTAATGCCACTGCCCAAAACCCATCACCAGTCACTGTGCCTGTTCATGTATCAGTAATAAGGAGACAGGTACAGCAAACAGAAGAGGAGGAAGACCAGAACCCTCAAGGTGAAGAAGAGGAGGAAGAACAGGATACTTCTGGGGAAGAAGAGGAAAAAACCAGTTTCAAGGGCATGCCACTCGAAGCCCGACTTAAGAATTCGGAGGTTCTCAGAGACTTCAAGACCAAGGTCTCTCACCTAGCTCCCCAGCAGCAAGAGGATGTCCAAGCTTTAGTGGAAGAGTACGCAGTGCTGTTTCCTGATGTTCCCAGCCGGACAAATGTAATGGAGCATGATGTGGACGTGGGAGATGCACGCCCAGTCCGTCAACACGCGTACAGAGTATCACCAAAGAAGAGAGAACTGCTTGGGAAAGAAATTGATTACATGCTCGAGCATGGGATTATTAGGAAGAGTTCCTCACAGTGGAGTTCACCGTGTGTGTTAGTGGAAAAGCCTGATGGTGGAGTCAGATTCTGTACTGACTATAGGAAGGTGAACAACGTCACAAAGCCAGATTCTTTTCCCTTGCCACGTATTGATGACTGCGTGGATACCATCGGGAATGCTAGATATATCACCAAGTGTGATTTGTTGAAGGGATATTGGTGTGTTCCGCTCACTGAGAGAGCCAAAAGGGTTTCAGCTTTTGTAACACCTCAAGGATTATTTGAATATAATGTGATGCCCTTTAGGATGAGAAATGCTCCTGCGACATTCCAGCGGATGATCAACAGTCTGGTACAGGACATAGAAGGTGTTGTCGCATATATGGATGACATTGTTATCTACAGTGACTCTTGGAAAGAACACCTGAAGAGACTAAAAGCCCTTTTCCAGAGTTTAGCAGAGGCCAACTTGACAATCAACCTCTCCAAGTGTAACTTTGGACAGGCGACAGTCACCTACTTGGGTCATATAGTAGGTCGAGGATCTGTTCGCCCAGTACAGGCAAAGGTTGAGAGCATTCAACAATTTCCAGTCCCGCAAAGCCGCCGAGCATTGCGTCGGTTCTTGGGAATGACCGGCTATTACAGAAAGTTCTGTGAGAATTACTCTACCATTGCTTTGCCTCTCACTAATCTTCTCAAGAAGAATAACAAGTATGTTTGGTCTAACCATTGTCAAGACGCATTTGACTCCCTGAAGAGGTTGCTAAGTCTATCACCGGTGCTGAAAGCACCAGATTTTGACAGAGAATTTGAAGTAGCAGTAGATGCCAGTGATCATGGGGCTGGTGCAGTCTTATTGCAGGAAGATGATCAAAACATGAAACACCCTGTGGCATACTTCTCTAAGAAATTTAACCGGCATGAAAAGAACTATGCCACTGTAGAAAAGGAGCTATTGGCTTTAGTACTTGCCGTAGAACATTTCTCTATTTACCTTCAATCTAATTCATTGCCCACTAACATCTTTACAGATCACAATCCCTTAACATTCTTGCATGCAATGAAAAACAAGAACCGCAGACTACTCAAATGGAGTCTACGGCTACAAGAAGTAAATTTGAACATTTTGCATATTCCAGGGACTCAGAACATTCTAGCAGACTGTCTTTCAAGGATGAATTAGAGTTGGGGCGTATGAAAGTAATTTGGGAATAGTTATAACTGTCATTTGATTATTTTTTTTTCCAGTTTTCTTTTTTTTTGTTTGTTAGTTGTAATTTCACCTTTTTCGTGAGAGCCAAGCTGTGAGTTCAGTTACAGATTAGATGGGAGACGATTTCCTTTTCATTGAGCAGGAAATCTTTTTTTTAAGGGGGGAAGTGTGAAGTCCTGTGCGAGGGAGTTCTACCCTCCAAAGGACAACTTAACAGTCATAATTCTTTTAATTTGTTTTTCTTGGTAAAAAGCTTGCTCTCATGGATTTCCTCGTCTATGTAACTTAAGAACAAGCCTCAACTAACAAAGGAGGTCTGGACTGCGTTACATAGACCTCCTTGGCCATTAACTTGTCAAGGCGCTTAATTCTCACCTCTTCCCAGGTCAGCCACAGAGATACGCCAGATGTGAGAATAAAGGTTCTCATAGACCGGGGCATCGAAGTCCACAAAGAAGAAGACCCCTGGTCATGATTGGCCAACACGTGGAAAAATAAGGAGGGGTCACAAGATGTCATTGGCCCTCAAAAGATGAAGACCGCCCTTGGAAGTCAAGATTACCCAATCAAGAGAAAAAGGGGATGGCCCAAAAAAATCTTCACTGCAGAGCCTAAGGCTGTGAGGGGAGAAGAAACCAGTTCCAGTCCGGAGGCCATAGCAGAAACAACTCTTCCCAGGAGCCAGCCAGTGCCTGCGTCCCCCAGGAAAGGCTCTCCCCCTGAAACCTCCAAGAGACTCGAACTCCGTCTGAGTCAAAGAACACACTCAGGACGAAGAAAGGAACCATCTGCGTTGACGACCCAAAAGAACACCTGCTGTGCCGAAGTTTTTGAAGCTAAGTACTGACCCCTGTGCGAGGGAGAGAATTAAAAAGAAAAGTGCCAAAGTGATAGAGTTGCATTGATGGGAATTCCAAGGGAGTGAAGCTGAGGGATAATTGTGGGGAATAGTTTCTCGTAATAATGTGACACCCTATTCGCATCCAACATCATTTTGTTTTTCTTGTTTTATGTTACAAGTTTTCTTATGTTCAAGTAACAACAGTTTCTTTTTTTTTTGTATAAAAATTGAAGTGCGAAGTGAGGGTTTTTCTTTTGTTGTCGGGGGCACATAGACAGATTGCCAACATTATTTTCTGTTGTTTTACGCTATTACCCGTGCACTTTTCTTACCATAATTATTCATTTGACATTTATGTTCTGCAGTTTATTTTACTGAGTGATTTCGGAAAATAGAAATTAAGTGATACCTTCTTTCTTTTATTGTTATTTGTGCATCTGAATGTATTTGGATTGCTAGAGAGAATTAAGCTTAGTTTTGTCTTTTCGTTTTTTTACTGTAATCATTTCTCGATTTATTAACCATAAACTCGAAAACACATTTTGCTTTATTTGTCAATTGTAAGTTATCTCCTTAAGAGGTTTACGATCATTTCCTTTTTTTTTTTTTTTTTTTTGTTTGACTTAAATTAAACTATTGTATTTCGATTATTACAACAGAGTTTCTTTCGTCCGTGAGTTAGACTAAGGTTGAAACCAAATTGTTCCTACACGAATTAAAACTATTCCAACGAGGTGCAGCTCCAAAATAAATACTTGACCTCGGGTATTTTTGAACCGTTAATAATATTAACAGGTTCAGTCATATAAAAGAATTTTGAGTGTCAATTAGTCGCTCTGGATTGACACGAAGTCACTGTGTCATGTGAAGAGTCCGATTGATACTTTCTTTAAAGATCGTAATCTGCACAATTACGTCACAATATATATATATATATATATATATATATATATATATATATATATATTTATATATTTATATTTATATATATATATATATATATATATATATATATATAAATTATAATATGAATGTATGTATGTATGTATTTATATGGCAGTTATGCGTGTAAGCTCAATATACTGCCCACATTTATACGTTTATATATGCTATATTATACAGTATATCTACATACATTAATGTGTATATATATAATATATATATATATATATATATAGAGAGAGAGAGAGAGAGAGAGAGAGAGAGAGAGAGAGAGAGAGAGAGAGAGAGAGAGAGAGAGAGAGAGAGAGAGAGAGAGAGAGAGAGAGAGAGAGAGAGAGTTTAGCTATATGCCTTTTTATCAAAAGATAGGTGATCCATTTTGCAGAATAACTTTACTAGTTACAAAGTCTTTACGTAGGTCCAACCGTAAGCATTATTTTCAGTGCGTGTGTACCTCCCTTCATGCAATGCAGCTTTCACGATCTTCTTGTAAGCTATGCTGTTTGTGTGTTGTGGCCTTCAGAGTTACTTCCTCAACCCAACACGTTTTTGGTATATCTCTCCTCCTTGCTTGGGAAACATCTGTTGGTTTCAATATTTTTACATCTTTTCTTTTTCTCCTCTATTGGCAGCAAACCTTTTTCTTATCCTCCATGACAACAGATGCTTACAGTATTTGTTTTCCCTTTGTCTGTTATGAATGGAAAGTGTTTGTCTTTGCTTTTTAATAGGATATATCTGTCACTAACTGGACTCGTTGTTGTCTTATGGGATTGTCATGTTAGGACTGAATAACGAAATTTATTGACTACTCACATGAGGTTTTGTTGTTGACATTTTCCCTCTTGAGTATGTTTAAAGTTTTGAATAATATACTTCGTGTGTCTGATTTGATGGGCCATTTTACCTAGAGGCTTCAATAACGTTCAAATAAGCTCAAGAGCCTCTTTGTAGTTTTATTTGTGTATCAGGTAAATGTTAAAGATATTTAGTATTCCCGTAAGACAAATTTGTCGCTTTCAAAAGAAGTGAAATTCCATCAGCTAGGATTTGAATTTAGCACAATATTGCCGGTGATCTCCATATTACTTCATTCTTAGCTTTCGTCTTTAGTTCTTCCTTTCTATATCTCTCTACATATGACTCCCCCCCCCCCAGCACACTGTCGCTAAGTCGTGCAGCTGACCTTTCTTTCGTGTTGAAACTCTTGTAATGGATCGGTCAAAATGATGATAAAAATTTCATCTGCCCATGTAGAGCACAAGCTAAAGTAGAGGATGTTTGTGCAAATGAAATCAGATACTTTCAGTAAAGTCCGAGAGGAAATCTTTTAGGAAATATATTAAATGTCTGAACAATTTTTTGGTCATTCTGAATATCCAATTATTCCCTCAACATATTTATTGACTTCTATTTTCCTATTTTTTATTTTAGTTTACTCTGAATATTATGTATATTTGACAAAGTTAAAAAAAAAAAGAAACATTTCTTTGGTATTTTCAAGACATATCTTTGTATCTTGCCCCGGTTTGGCATTTTTGGAACTGTTTGGAAAGTCAAGAAGAAATGCGTTTGTCATTCGATTATTTTGTGTCTAAATTTGGTTGGTAAAACGAGCAAGGATGACGTTTATCAAGTTTGGTCGCAGAGGAAGTTGACGTTGGAACTCCATTTTCCAGTTATTCTGAATAAACTTCACAAAAGGAATTATATTTGGAAATTATAGAAATACAGAGGTTTACAAACGTTCAATTTTTAGGGTTACAAACGTCTCCTTTTTTAGGGCTACAAACGTCCCCTTTTTATGGTTACAAACCTTCCATTTTTGGGGTTACAAACGATCCTGTTTTATAGTTATAAACGTCCATTTTTTAGGATTACAAACATTCAATTCTTAGGGTTATACCCTTTCCAGGCTACAAACTTTCCCTTTTTAGGGTTATAAACATCCCCTTTTTACGGGTACAAACTTTCAATTTTAAGAGTTATAAACGTGTCCTTTCTAGGGTACAAACGTTCCATTTTTAGTTATAAACGCTCCCTTTTTAGGGTGATAAACATCCCCTTTTTACCGGTACAAACGTTAAATTTTAGTTACAAACGTCTCCTTTCTAGGCTACAAACGTTCCATTTTTAGTTACAAACGTTCCCCTTTTCGGGTTATAAACATCCCCTTTTTACCGGTACAAACGTTCAATTTTAGAGTTATAAACGTCTCCTTTCTAGGCTACAAACGTTCCATTTTTAGTTACAAACGTTCCCCTTTTCGGGTTATAAACATCCCCTTTTTACCAGTACAAACGTTCAATTTTAGAGTTATAAACGTCTCCTTTCTAGGCTACAACCGTTCCATTTTTAGTTACAAACGTTCCCTTTTTAGGGTTATAAACGTCTCCTTTTTAGGGCTACAAAGGTTCAATTTTATAGTTATAAACGTCTCCTTTCTAGGCTACAAACCTTCCATTTTTAGTTACGTTCCCTTTTTAGGGTTATAAACGTCCCCTTTTTAGGGCTACAAACGGTCCATTTCTAGGATTACAAGCATTCAATTTCGAGAGTTTCAAACGTTTCACTTTTAAAGGAAGAACTGGCAATAGGGGTTGCGAGATTATTGATTATTTTCAGGTTGAAAAAAATCCATTTAGTATTTGTTATTATGAACGGATGACATAAACATTGCGTAAAGCTTAGGAAAATACTCAAAGAAAAGGCAAAGCTAAAATAGAAATTCCAGATTTAAAAGAATTTTACTCCGTTTGTATCCGTGTTCTGATCGTAATCAAGCAAATTTCGTGATAATTATATTCAAATTGACTTGGCTTGGGTTGTGTCAGTTTTCAATGTAATTGAGTTTAATTAGTCTCTCTCTCTCTCTCTCTCTCTCTCTCTCTCTCTCTCTCTCTCTCTCTCTCTCTCTCTCTCTCTCTCTCTCTGTGTGTGTGTGTGCGTGTGTGTGTGTCACATCAGTGGGCCTTCCGATAATTACCTCTTGTTATTCGTTTCCCGTCGAAATTCTGTTTTGAGTTTTTCCGTGTTTATTTATCTTGTTAGACAGATAATGCTCTTGTATAAAATGCTCATCGCAGTTTCTTATTTATTCAATCCTCCTTGTTGTGACATCCATAATGGTAAATTAAAAGAAAATTTTGGGTTGTTGAACTTCGGGACAAGTAGAGCTTTTCGGCTCTGTTAGATTCCTTGGTTATTGTTCGAAAGGTTAGGGTTGGTGATTATTATGTTTCTTGACATCACATGTTTTGTTTCAAGTGTATTTATTTTTTCAGATTACTGGTGTCCATTCATGTAGATTAAAACACACACACACACACACGTATATATATATATATATATATATATATATATATATATATATATATATATATATATATATAAATGTATGTGTGTTTGTGTGTGTATGTGTGTATGTATGATTCATGACTGTACTTTTTTTCTTCAACAATAAAGAAACCTCTGTACTGAAAACTTCATTATCACCCACTTCATACACTTACACAAGACTCATAAGCAGAAAGTTGAATCCCTCATATATGTGGCCTTCACCTTTACCTTTACAGTTTTCTGTCGCACCCAAGATGATGGGGCCCTTCCTTCTCAGTTCTGCTTACATCTCTTTATATCCTTCCCATTTGAAGTCTCCTTAAACCACTTATGGTGTAAACATCAATCAAGTCTTTATTGATGAGGTTGCTGGTACTACATCATTCTCTTAACTCCTACAGATCCTGGTTCCCATATACAGCTTTGTTAACTTGTGGGTAACAAGCCGGAAAGAAACCAGAGCTATAAAACGTGAGAAAAAAATTACACCGCTCATCATAACGCTCAAATTACCTGACTAATCATTCCTTAAGGAAGGCAACAACATCGATTCTCATCTTGTAGTATTTATATGTTTGTAGCCACCGCTGCTGTTACAGCATCAGGGAGGGACCCCAATCCAGAAGTCCTTCATTATACCAACTACATACACTCGTACACATTCATACGTGAAATATATCTGAGTGTTATATAAATTTGTTTATTAGTCTTCAGAATCCTTTACCAAACAATGTCCCCCGGCTTTGGTAAAATACATACCTTGAATGTATTTATCGTTAGAATTTTAGAAACGGATTTTGTCATTCACAAATATCAGCATCATTCAGTGTTTACGAAGTAGATGCTGATGTTAGTTGACTGGTTTAATATCTGTTGTTGATTCTGAGTAGTGGATTTTGGTCATTCATCAAGTACTGGTGAATTCATATTATCCTGTGGCTAAAATCAATGGATCCTCCTCCACTAGCACTTACTGCATATCACCTGCAACGTTTGCAATACTTTCAAAAGGGTAAAACGTTTACTATGCTTCCAGAAGGCTAAAATTACGGGCTGCACTATCATTTGCACTTAGTGCACAGCCTCTAAAACGTTCACAATATTTCCAGGAGGCTTATATCCCTGGCTGTTTTTCCCTCAGACAGCCTCTACATTGTTTATAACAGTTCCCGAAGGCTAAAATCACTGACTGCCTAACCACTTACACTCACTACATAACTCCTACAACGTTTAGAAAGCTTCGAGAAGGCTGAAGTGAATGTCAGATCTTTGCTTAGGCAGCCTCTATATCGCCAAATTCTGGACGTGTTTTCATCTAAAATTGTTATACTCTATTATGTGATTTTTATTGAATGCCAATGTTACAGGTATTTTTTTTATCTAGTTGTATTGACTGTGAATTATTTGTGAGACAGTAGTTAGAAATGTGATTAAGTCATTTGTGTGTTCTTTTGTGGTTACTTGTGTGTTTTCTCAGGTAGATATCTCGGGAACGAGCGATGAGTTTATAGTGAAATTTTGCTGATGTACCAATTAGGGAACCCTTATAGAAATTAGCTTAAAGTTTAGAGGTGTCAAAGTATTTTCCAAGTGTTTGTGTGTGTGTATGTGTGTGTGTTAATATGAGCTACATGGATTGGAATTATATGCAGTACATGGCCTGTTATTGATTTGAATCCCAATATCATTTTGAAATTAAAATCTTTGCAAGTTTTAGCCATAGGAAGAAATTTGTTGTAATAAAGTAATTTATTTTTGTTGGCAATGTTTTTTAGATACTAGGCAAAATAAGATAATATACGTATCGTAATAGTTTCAAACCTTGATAGTTACAGGAAACTAACCACCGAGATTATCAACTGTTCTTCGCTGTTGTGTGCAGACACTCCAAAACTCAAACCAATACGGAATGAATTATGTATAGGATTTTCCTTGGACATTGGCTACTTTTAACTTTAATTAAAAAAAAAATATTTTGATTGAAATAGAGGGAGGATCTCTCTCTCTCTCTCTCTCTCTCTCTCTCTCTCTCTCTCTCTCTCTCTCTCTCTCTCTCTCTCTCTCTCTTTCCAGTACGGTAAAGCAATATTTCATTACTTTAAAAACAGGTAAATAGATTTTTTATTTCTATTTTCATACACAAAAAAAAAAAAAAAACGCTTAACATTCAAACATTCACTTAATTTTCTAATTTTTAAAGATCAATAAAATTAGCATAATAAAAACCTAAAGGTATCTTTGAAGAACACTATGTTTCTAAATACGATTTGATATTATAATCGCATGAAATATTATCTACTTACTAAACACCTGTAGGATGGAAACCTAATTTTCTATTTCTAGCCCAGACTCGAATTACAAAAAAAAAAAAAAAAAAAAAAAATGAATGTTTAGAGAATAGGATTAACCTCTAGGTAAGATAATTTTGTACAATAACTGATGTAAGTTATTTGCCAATAGTGAAGAATCATATAGACCTAGCAGGAATATATAAGGATCAGCCTTTTTATAAACTTCTGCTGTGCTATTTCGCCCTTCGGATTTACGTCCTTGTTCGCATTACCATATTGTGGATATTCTTTATTTTTCTTTTGTGGGAGATATTTCCTTTAGATTGGAACAAGGATCAAAGTTAGTCGATTCCAATGGTGGGTGAATAATTAACTTTAATTAGTGGTATTTTATTTTCTTGTTGGAGAGAGAGAGAGAGAGAGAGAGAGAGAGAGAGAGAGAGAGAGAGAGAGAGAGAGAGACGCTCCTGATGATCGTCGAAATAGATTTCATAGGGATCACTAAAGTTGAAAGTAAGGACAATTAAAGGAAGAGAATTGAAAATATACAATTCTAAATTTGATATAGAGTGGGCCCTATTTGAAATTAAGGGAAATGTTGTTATATACAAACGTCTTTTTTATAGTTTTTAATTGTTTCAAGTATTCGTATTCCTATTTTTGGTTCTTTTAATTGTTTCTTATAACTCGTTTTCTTGATATGCTGAATTTTCCATGAATCATGTCATTGCTGTACAAACCATATATTTTCATTATTTCAAGATAGTGTTTTTTTTTTAAAAGAAAGGGAAAGTAGTATTTGGATGCCCCATATTCATCGGTTTTTTTCCTGCCTCTGAAATATTAATGTTAGAAATAACCTTGTATACTCCCTTAACAAAAGGGACTAACATTTCCAAGCCGTCCTCTGTTAATTAATCATTTCTTCCGCTCCCCTTCAGGAAAACCGTGAGACACTACACAATGTATACTGAGGGTTTAAGACCATTGTATTGTTATATGTTACCACAGAGAGGTATCAGTAAAAGCCAAATATTCCTAGCAATCTGTTCATTGGTGCATTAAGACATTCATATAAGAATCATGCCACGCCAAGGGTTTCATTATGCTGACTTATTTAATAATGTTTTAAATAAAAAGAACACAATTTTATCGGTCATCTGTATGTTCTGAGACATAAGTTTGCAATTTAATATTATCATAAAGTAGTGAAGTTTGAAGGTTTTTCAATGCAAGGAAGCTTCGCAAATGTAAAAATAAGGAAATTATTCCTAATTAAGATATGTTACATATTTTAACATTGAATATGATAAAAATCCGAGGTTCAATTAAAAAAAGTAAATGATATCAGGGAATTTTAATTTTCAAAATGAGCACTTCTGTTGGGAAAGAAAGTGATGAAATAGAATCACTAATTCTGTTCAAGTCAATATGAATTTCGCATAGATTGTACTCCTGATGAACTTTTCAAATTAAATCCCAGTACTGATTAATTTTAAATCATAAGCGTAGTTGGATTTTTTTTTTCTAATTACTGATTTAAAACCTGTGTAGGTGTAGGCAATCTGAGTATGAAATTAAACTCTTATTAATATTGTTGTTGTTGTTTACGAGCTGTAATAAGATTAATCAAATATAAGGGTTAATTACCCTCTGCCTGATTCATGAAGTTTAGAGCAGTAGTTTGCATAATGGATTGAGCTTATCCTGTTGCAGTAAATGATTAAATAAAGTGCATTTACGATGATGAACGTGTGATATTAAGGCACTTTATTCTGATTTGTATTGTTGAAAAGTTTGTATTTATTGAAATAGTAAATGCCATGGGAACGAGTAAATCAATAGCATTGTGTAACCCTTATTTGACAAGGAAAGAAAATGAACAAAGAAGGAAAAATTAACAGTTGTAGACAGACGTTATAAGGAGAGGAAATTTTTTAGCATGACATAATTGGATTTATAACAATGGTGAGAGAATGAATGAAGGGATAAAAATATTACAGAAACGTTTTCAACCTTATTTTGCTTCAGAATTGTTTTAGTAAAAGTTTTAAAAAAATCACAATTGAATCATAACTATAAGTATTTTTTTTTTTTGCTTTTACGATAAGGAGATTTCATAGTAGTATAGTTAAAATGCTAATAATCGACTTGGGGATTTTTCTTATGTAGCAAATGCACTAATTTTCATTCAGAAATATGTTTTTAAAGAAAGATTCAAAATATGCTCTTTAGGACAAAACTTGGAGATTGAACTAAATTTTGTGAGACGGTTTTGATTTTTTTAAAGCGTCTACTACTACTACTACTGTTTCTTCTTTCACACAAACGCGTATCAGAATATTCATAGAATCCGTTTACAACTATGTTCGAATATTTACGGAAAATAACGACTCGCAGAAAACCTAGTTAAAAGAGAAAACCAATTTATCCTTCCAAGCAATATTGTCTCGTGCAGCGCTGATATTCTGTCATGATAGATGACCAATGTTGAGATTATCTTGCCCTCCTCATGGAATCCGTACAGAGGATTCACATAAATACACAAAAAAAGATATCTAAAAGACTTTCCTGGATCTCCCTCTCATATTCCTTTAAGAATTTATAGCATTAATGTTTAGTTAAGTTTAGTGTTTTTTTTTTCTTTTGAGCATTTTTTTTTTTTTTAACTCCAATCGTATTTTGATAATATAATCATACACAACCTCTCAAACGTATCATCATTATTGATATTATAAGATAGAATTATTTTGGCACAATATACATTTATTGGGGCATTTTTTCTGGAATTATTCGACGAGATACAAAACTTTATCGTAATTGGATTCTTGTCCAACCTCCCCCGTAATTTTGCTGGACTCGTGAAATCTTGGCACTTATTGTAATGTATCTTTATTGTTATAGAGGAAATGAATTAGAAGGAATTGACATTGATAATAACTTTTAAGTTTATTAGGTTTGTTAGTCAATTGGGAATGAAGCAAGCAATCCTCTCTCTCTCTCTCTCTCTCTCTCTCTCTCTCTCTCTCTCTCTCTCTCTCTCTCTCTCTCTCTCTCTCTCCAAAGACTGATTTAAAATATAAAATGGAAAAAGGCAATGAAAGTTTTGAACAAAAAAAGGTAATAAAAGTGTAATATTAAAACTTTCTTGATGTTAAATTAAACTGTCACACATACATGCGTTCAATTGTATAAAAAAAAAAAAATTAAGTTTAGGTATGAATTAATATATTCAACTGACAACAGCTTGCGATAACCATTTCGTGGTCTGGTGTGTGTAATGACGACATCAGTCTGGGGCTGGCACGTGTGGCGAAGACAGTCACCTCCAATAAGACATTGTTGACGGCAACACGACGAACTAAATTTGACATATTTATTGCTGTGCGTGTGACGTCATGTCTTCTCATTCTCGTCTGTCTCCAGCTGGTTCTTCTAGAGCTAGTCAATAGCATTCCATAGTGGCGAGTTACTATAGCGTTGAAAACTCCCGTGATGAACTCGGCAGTTGGCTCCCGTTGCTCAAACTCAGCACGGGAGGTTTATGCCTTGCTGTTGGCATTTCAGTCGAGTGTTCGCGCTTGAGACAATGGCGGCCATGTGCCTGTGTGTGCGCGGGACCTCTCTCTCTCTCTCTCTTTCTCTCTCTCTCTCTCTCTCTCTCTCTCTCTCTCTCTCTCTCTCTTCTTCTTCTTCTCTTCTATTTTTAATTAGGAAAGATTTGGTTGAAACCATTTTGTTGCAACTACAGTTATAGTCGACGTACTTTTGCTGTTTAGTAGAAAAGTATGCAATTTTATGGTAATGTTTAAGCATTCTGGCGTTTGCAATCAAAGATTTCTCTCTCTCTCTCTCTCTCTCTCTCTCTCTCTCTCTCTCTCTCTCTCTCTCTCTCTCTCTCTCTCAAAGTACATAATCAGCAAATTACTTCGAAGTCTCGAAAATATTCATTGATTAAGCTGGAATAAATGATTTTAATTTGAACCGAACGAAGCATTGGCCGTGTTCAAAGGTCCGTGAGTGCTTCGCCATTCGGAATATGATGTTATTTCCTTTCTAAAGTGTCTTTTAATGGAAATGTCTTGACAGCTAATCATAATTGGTGAAAAGTGAAACATTTAAAATGCGCTGTCACTTTGACAAAAGCGTTGAAGTCATATTAAATTTGAAGAGATTGAATCTTGATTCATAATCATTCATTTCATGGATCTGATTCATTCATTTTATGGATGGTCTGAAATGTTGTTTGGAAAAAGTAATTGCATTTTGTCGGGAGATTAATTAGATTTTGGGTCTTGCAAATTTGGATAGTCTTTTATATTTATTTATTACTTGCCTTATACATTGTATGAACTGAGACATGTGAATGCGTATATTTTTCCTTCGCATTATAAATATATATATATATATATATATATATATATATATATATATATATATATATATATGTATGTATGTATGTATGTATATATATATTATATATATATGTATGTATGTATATTTATTATATATATGCATATATATTTATATGTATATATATATATATATATATATATATATATGTATATATATATATATATGTATATATATTAACAAGATTCCTTTTGAACAATATAACCAGAAAGAAAAATCCTATATAAGACTCTTATGGTTAATTTGGCAATCCCCAACAACAACAAAGGCTTCGCAAACATTCAAAATCTGAGATTATTTGTAAGCTCTTTTTAATTTTTTATTTTACATTCACGTTTCTCGGAAAATGACTCGGTTAAGTCGAGAAATCCATGTACTGCACAGAACTCACTTTCACAAATAATGTTTGTCCTAATTAGTGATTCTTAAACTTGCGGGACGTGCCTCCCTTTGGGGAGGGGGGGGGGGGGGGAAGCAGGTTAGCCAGATGATGTCTATTATTTTTTCATTTGTGATATTAATTGAAAAAATTCCTAAAGCATTGTAACTGCTTCCATGTGTTCTCTAATTAGGTACAAACATGCTAAGAATTCAAAATTTAAGTTAATGTCAAATCTTTCACTTTACCAGATCAGTCATCGAATCCTCAAGTAGCTAATTGTCCCCTTTTCTTTTACTTTTTTTTTCTTCTTTTATTATGAAATACACATTTACAATCTTACAGTTTATATCATATATACATCTTCATTTATTTTCACTAATATTTTTTTATTTTATTTATACTATATTTACAATTGCAATTTCTACTACCTATCTAATTATGTTTTTAACATCTACTTACTTGTGTGAAGTAGGCTTTCGGCATTAGTTTTAATCAAAGTAAAGAAAAGAAACAAGCTTAATGTGCAATTGTTCTCCGATGTTCATTGAGCGAAACACTGCCAAATATTTCTGGACGAGTTGGTCATAAGAGCCAATCTCGCCCTTCACACTGATGGGTGTTACTATGTCATAGAAGAACCCTAGGCTTTAATCCACTGTATCCTTCGTATTACTACACGCATTTAAATTAGTAATGATAATACATTTTGGTGAATATGGGTCTATTGTCATCGCTGCCTTTCGTTTTCCAATACTACCTAAATATGGATAAAATAATCAATAAGGATATATGTAATATTTACCTCCGCCAACTAAGTTAGAAGGTTTCGTTTTCGCCCCTGTTTGTGTGTGTGCGTTTGTTTGTGAACATCTTCCTGGTCACAATTTTAATCGTAGAGTAATGAAACTTGCAGGGATTAACTTTTATGTAAGTGATTGAATTTTGGAAGGTTTAAGGTCAAGGTCACGGTCAAGCAAAATGTCCAATTTCACGGAGACTTCAAACTCAGTTCATCTTTGAGTGTATGAAAATACATGTCAAGGTCAAAGTTAAAAAGACAAGGTCGAGCAAAAAGTCGAGAAATAAGCTGCTGCGGCGGAGGTCTGCGCTCTACTGAGTGCCGCCCCAGTTCTTTATGTAGTCATAATACTTGAATAGATAGTAAGAAGATTATATTCACTGTGATTAGTATTTTTCCGGTATTTCCTATCGATGTAAACTATATACGGATGAAACTGTTGGAGTAAGTATTAAGATCAAATTTGGTTTGTCATGTTTGTTTTAGCCGCATCCTCTGGACATTGTTTATTCCATTAGAATAAAGTACATAACAGGCTTATGAAAATCTAACAACATTCATCCATATACTCTATAAGCAACGAAGTATAATTGTACACAAATAGACAACTTATTGTTTATAATTTACAGTTAGCAAAAATTTCAGGGGTGGGGGGGACATGGAATCTATTCATAAAGTTTAAAAACCTTTTTGTCTACATACATATACACGCACACACACTCACACACACACACACACACACACATATATATATATATATATATATATATGTGTGTGTGTGTGTGTGTATACATACACACATTTATATGATAAATTTTGCACATTTAGACGTGCTTTTGATATTCAGATAAGCCATATATTTGGATACATTAAGACTGGATTTACTTACTGATCTCGGGATCAGAGCCCCAGGCGGAACCACCGAAAAACAATAGCTTCTGACCGGCCGGGATTCGAACCCTGGTCCAGGAACCTTTTAACAAGTGACATATCCCCTAGCCACGATATATATATATATATATATATATATATATATATATATATATATATATATATATATATATATATATATGTGTGTGTGTGTGTGTGTGTGTGTCTTTAACCATACAAATAATTTTTGAAAGTGAAAATAAATTTTTATGTCTCTAATTGGAACATAGGCGTTTCACCTATTAGAAAAACTTTGATCTCAGCGATTTACTTTTAATGTTTTTTTTTTTTTTTCGTAAAAAACATGAAATATTTAATAAAGATTTTCAGGTAAAAAATTGTTCCACTAAAATTGAGGTCTTTCATAGTTTCGAACGTTCCATCAGTCTTAAAACCTTTATTGATAAGTTTTCCTAGAAAAGCTTTCTCTTTTTACGGGTCCTGTCAGTCTCTGAGTTTTGGTTTTGGAGAAAGGAATGGGTCAATTAGGGTCTTAACTATTTGACATAAAAGGGAATTGCATAGAGTGGATGGAGTGTGACATAGCCATCATTAGATTTTACGGAGTCGTGTCAAACATCATTCCAGGATTTAATAGACAGTGTTGCCGGGTGCAATTTCTTCGTTGCTAACCATTTTGACTTCACCTTCGGAACAGCAGAGCGTTTTGCTACCTATGGTCTCTCGTTTAGCTGTTTTGTAGGTACTTTATTTTTCATTTTTAGTGACAAACTTCAGGTTACTTGATTGTTAGCCGACTAAGGTGAGTCGCAACTAAATTGAAGAATAGCATGGGTTAGTTACTTCATTTGAAAAAACTTGATGGCGACAGACGGTAAGCACAATCTGGTGCCGTGATTTAAAATGTGAAAGCGTGCATTTATGTGTATACAGTATATGATACGCACACGCATATATATACACACACATTTGTGTGTGTGTAATATAAGCTCGCGTGTGTCCTTGTGTGGTTTTGCGTCTAAATGAACACCAGGAAGAAGATAGAGAAATAAATGTTATAGTGGAAGAATGGAAGCATTTAATTCTCATATTATACACTAGGTATTTTGAAATCCGGTGAAAGGAGAGAAGTATCACATAGAAATTGAAACAACTAAAGTGAGGAGGTGTATTTGGAATATATTGGCGAAAGAGAGAGAGAGAGAGAGAGAGAGAGAGAGAGAGAGAGAGAGAGAGAGAGAGAGAGAGTGTAGTATAAAAGCAGAAACAGTAATGTATGAAGGGAATGATCAAGCTGTTTCTTTTCCGGAAGTTAAGTTTGAATGTTGAATGTGAATGAGAGAGGGGAGATTGAAAATAGCGAGAGTTTATTGTTCGTGTTGTGATATGTCACCAAAAATTACATGGAAGGGATTGAAATGTTGAACTATGTAAAGCTGGTAACAATGTTAGATTCATGGAAAGAATGGCAAAGTGTTTGTAGAGGTGTCGGTCATTTAGAAAGAATTTAAAAAAAATAAAATATGATTTGAAATATTAGTGAAAGGGATATTGGGGGGGGGGGGGGGGACTGCAGAATAGCCCTCTGCTCAGGTGTCCAATGTTATGGTGTTTTTTGACACAAAAGATTCATCCTCGAACTATGAGTTAAAGTACACATGTGACATCGACCCTCATATTTTTATTTATTTATTTTTTTTGTTAACTAGAACGATTGAAAACTAATTAAGAATCATAATGAGTTGTTTTGTTCTCAGAAAAGATTTAAATATGCAATGATATGACGAACATACCTCTTTGTAAACTAAACTTACCTTCACATCGTTTACTGATATATACCTTTTGCTTTATCTTTCGGGAAGATATGAAGATAAGGTTAAGGATGTTGGGAACCGTTTGAATCACAATTGACAACTTTCTTAATTTTCGCCTATCGTGTACTATCATTACAGAATTATTTTTACTATTATTATTATTATTATTATTATTATTATTATTATTATTATTATTATTACTATTATTATTATTATTATTATTGTTATTATTATTATTATTAAATTGTTATAAACAAATGTTTTATTTGTTTGTTATTTTATTTTTTTTATTATATCCATTATTATTATTATTATTATTATTATTATTATTATTATTAAATTGTTATAAACAAATGTTTTATTTGTTTGTTATTTTATTTTTTTATTATTATCATTATTATTATTATTATTATTATTATTATTATTATTATTATTATTATTATTATTATAAGATAGTAACTTTTATTATTTTTAGTTTTTATAAAATTAACTTGTATGTAGATGGAGTGGTGAGAGAGGTGAATGCTCGAGTGCTTGGACGAGGATTAAAACTGGTAGGCGAGAATGATCATGAATGGGAGGTAAATCAGTTGTTGTTTGCGGATGATACTGTACTGGTAGCAGACACAGAAGAGAAGCTTGACCGACTAGTGACAGAATTTGGAAGGGTGTGTGAGAGAAGGAAGTTGAGAGTTAATGTGGGTAAGAGTAAGGTTATGAGATGTAAGAGAAGGGAAGGTGGTGCAAGGTTGAATGTCATGTTGAATGTAGAGTTACTTGAAGAGGTGGATCAGTTTAAGTACTTGGGGTCTGTTGTTGCAGAAAATGGTGGAGTGGAAGCAGATGTACGTCAGAGAGTGAATGAGGGTTGCAAAGTGTTGGGGGCAGTTAAGGGAGTAGTAAAAAAATAGAGGGTTGGGCATGAATGTAAAGAGAGTTCTATATGAGAAAGTGATTGTACCAACTGTGATGTATGGATCGGAGTTGTTTGGAATGAAAGTGATGGAGAGACAGAAATTGAATGTGTTTGAGATGAAGTGTCTGAGGAGTATGGCTGGTGTATCTCGAGTAGATAGGGTTAGGAACGAAGTGGTGAGGGTGAGAACGGGTGTAAGAAATGAGTTAGCGGCTAGAGTGGATATGAATGTGTTGAGGTGGTTTGGCCATGTTGAGAGAATGGAAAGTGGCTGTCTGCTAAAGAAGGTGATGAATGCAAGAGTTGATGGGAGAAGTACAAGAGGAAGTCCAAGGTTTGGGTGGATGGATGGTGTGAAGAAAGCTCTGGGTGATAGGAGGATAGATGTGAGAGAGGCAAGAGAGCGTGCTAGAAATAGGAATGAATGGCGAGCGATTGTGACGCAGTTCCGGTAGGCCCTGCTGCTTCCTCCGGTGCATTAGATGACCGCGGAGGTAGCAGCAGTAGGGGACTCAGCAGTATGAAGCTTCATCTGTGGTGGAAAATGTGGGAGGTTGGGCTGTGGCACCCTAGCAGTACCAGCTGAACTCGGCTGAGTCCCTGGTTAGGCTGGAGGAACGTAGAGAGTAGAGGTCCCCTTTTTTGTTTTGTTTCTTGTTGATGTCGGCTACCCCCCAAAATTGGGGGAAGTGCCTTGGTATATGGATGGATGGATAAAATTAATTTGAAAGCCATCGTGGGAATCAACGCTAATAAATTGTGAAAAGACCTCTGTCATCTTTTTTATTGTGTTTTGTCTATTTTTCAAGTCTTATTAATTTGTGTATTCTTAAAAGAACAATGGAGCAAATAACATCAAACTACTATGTGAAAGTATTACATAATACAGATTTCTTCCAAAAATTCATACATAACATAGCGACCATTTATTGCTTCCGACATGATCTTAGGCAAACCGCCATAATTATTCCTAGAAACAAACCAGTCAGTAAGTTGGAAGCTCATAAGTTTTAGTGCTGTTTTCATATTAGTGTAAGTTAAAGTGAAGTCGGGGAATAAAATAAAAACAAAAGTCTAAAGACGAAACATCTCTTCCTGACCGGAAGTTGATGTTTAGGAGGTTAAAGAAATAAATCCGTCAGTTTATGCATATATATATATATATATATGTATATATATATATATATATATATGTATTTATGTATGTATATTAATACCTTAATGTCTGGATTCTCTTACCGACCTCGGGATCACAGTCCCAAGGCGAAATCACTCAAAGACAATAGCTCTTGTCTTTGAGTGGTTTCGCGTTAGGACTCTTAAGAGAATCCAGACATTAAGGTATCAAAATATATGGCTTATTTGAATATGAAAAACATGTGTAAATATGCCTAAATTTTGCATATATATATATATATATATATATATATATATATATATATATATATATATATATATATACACTGTATGCATGTAAGTACATTGTGTGTAAAATATCGTATGATTAAAAAAAAAGTGCAAGTAATTAGTCTCAGTTCACACAATACATTGTCCCAGCTCATGGCAATCGCATCCCACTTTTATATCTTTTCAATTGTATGTTTTATGCACACGCGCTTGTACACACACATATATACATATATATACACAAACGCGCACACACACACACACACACACATATATATATATATATATATATATATATATATATAGTATGAGTGTATGTGTTTGGAAATCACGACCACTGACATGTGATAAGCCTAAAATGTGTATTATATCCTCAAACGGAAAAGTGAAAAGACATTTTAAGAATTTTAAGGATGTCATCTTTTTACGTTATCGTAATTTACTGTATTGTGAATCTGTAAAAAAACAAGACCAATATACTAACGTAAAAGAAGTCTTTTCACCTTTTTCCTTCGTGGCCATACATATACAGTATATATATATATATATATATATATATATATATATATATATATCTATCTATCTATCTATATATATATATATATATTATATATATATATATGTATCTATATATATATATATGTGTGTGTGTGTGTGTGTGTGTGTTTGCATGTGTATGACACTTCGGATGAGAGGGACTGTTGAAGTTAAATTCTTGGTAATAATCGAAGATATTTAATCAATTCCTTTCTAAAAATACTTTCAAATGCAGTATCTCTCTAATTAGCACACTACGAACGTCCTGAAACTCTCCTTTGTAATTTTTTTTATGTTATTTATTAGCATTCATTATTTCTTTGATATTCGTTCAGTGAAACTTTTCTTTAATTTTACCGGTTACCTAATAAATTCATTTGTCTCCTTAATCAACCTTCATCTTTACACGTACTTCAGATATTTGATAATTTTGATCTCCTGGACTTTAACTTGCAGTTAACATTAGACGTTTAGCCTGTAAGTCTTTATCATTTCACAACAGCATCAACAGAACATCGAATGCATAAACTCCGAATCCACGAATTGGTTTTCTTCTTGGAATTAATTTTTCGCCCAAGAAGACTCATTGAAATCACCGAACGGCGAACGTGGAATTAAAATAACTTGAGAAGTATTCACGTACCCGACCGTATTTAATGATGCATGAGCACTTTGAATGGATACTCTGTTTGCTTCAGTTCGTTGGCATTAGTGTTTACTCAAGCATAAAGGCGGGGATATTCACTGAAGGACCTGGAAACCTGGAAAGCCTCTCGGTATTCTTCATTCCTTCCAGGTACTGGATGTGCGTCGGGGGTTCTCGTAACCGTCATTTGGTTTTTCGCTCTTCAGCACAGTACTCCTTGGCTCTTTTTAGTACTGGTACCGTAGACGCCATTCGCTTCTTTCTCCTTTTCATTTCTTGTTGTTCTTATGCTTTTTATATTTGTGGTGATAAATTGATAGTTATCTTAGGTATGTTTTCACGTAGGTTTACTTTAATTGGTTTATCAATAGGATATACTTATGCATAAGTACTAATAACAATCTTTTTTCCTTTTGTGAATGGAAAAATTCACGTCGAGATCATTTGAGCTTTAGATTTTTATATAGCAGTAAATGAGTCTTTACTCTGCAGCACGACTTGTCCTTATTGGTTGGACTGTAATTCTTGGATTTTCAGTATAAAGAATATGATTTGTTGTGCTTTTAATCAAATATGCAAGTTAATTGTTATGGTACATATTTAAGGAATTACGATGGGAAGGGCATGACTGCTGAAGTTGGAATAGATGTGGTTATTGCTCAAATTAACTCGATGCATCGTGTGACTTATACTGATATTATCCTCTCCCTTTTGTCAAAGTTGGGAACTGGTTTTCCTTTCATTTGTATGTCTGTTTGTCAATAGTCTGTTATGTCAGTATTATTAGTATTACTTGCCAAGCTGCAACTCTAGTTGGCAAACCAGGATGCTATAAGCCCAAGGGTCCCGACAGGAAAAATAACTCAGTGAGGAAAGGGAATAAGGAAATAAACCTCAGTAGGAGTTTAAAAACAATAACAACATTAAAATAATTTGTTTATATATAAACTATAAAAACTTAAAAAAAAAGATAGGAAGAGAAATAATAGAAAGAATAGTGTGCCTGAGTTTGCCCTCAAGCAAAAGAACTCTACCCCAAGACAGTGGAAGAGCATGGTACAGAGGCTATGGTACCACCTAAGATTAAGGAACATTGGTATGATTTTGGAGTGTTCTCTTAGAAGAGCTGCTTACCATAGCTAAAGAGTCTCTTCTACCCTTACCAAGAGGAAAGTAGCCACTGAACAACTACGGTGCAGTAGTTAACCTTTTGAGCGAAGAAGAATTGTTTGGTAATCTCAGTGTTGTTAGATGTATGAGGACAGCAGAAAATGTAAAAAGAATAGGCCAGACTAATCAGCGTATGTGTGGGGAAAGGAAAAATGAGCCGTAATGAGAGAGAAGGATCCAATATAATACTATCTGGCCAGATAAAGGAGTCTATAACCCTCTAGCAGTAGTATCTCAGCAGGTGGCACGTGCCCTTCCCAACTCACTACCTGTCACATTAACCTTTTGAAGGGATTCCAAACGAACTTGGTACAAGGTTTGTAAGAAGGGAGATAGTCTGTGCGTCTGCCGTCAGTCCTACATAGGGGGTTTCTCAAATGACCTTGTATTCATCATTTTTATTTCATCGTTCAAAGGACTATGATCGAGTTTAATGCTTGCGTAGACCTGATTGCATTAAGGTGCGTCCTCCATCATGAGGCTCAATACCACACAGCATTCTAGAAGTTTTATTCCAGCTGTGACCAAGTTGTGGAATGATCTTCCCTTTAATGTAGTTGAATCGGTAGAACTTCAAAAGTTCAAACTTGCGGTAAATGATTTTACGTTGAATGGCCTGACATAAATCTTCTTATACTTTATATAAGAAATATCTGTTTTAATCTTACTGTTTTTTTATTATTATACTTTTATTTTTCATTACTTCTCATATCGTTTATTTATTTCCGAGGGCTTATGGTATCTTGCTTTTCTAACTGGGGTTGTAGCTTAGCTAGTAATAATAATAATAATAATAATAATAATAATAATAATAATAATAATAATAATAATAATAATAATAATAATAATAATAATAATAACCGTCTGCATATCATTCTTGTAGTAACCACATTTTGTCCTACACTGTTGATATCATTACAGTCATTCAATCTTAAGGCAAAGGCAGACCAACCCGTGTTTAGATATCTTAGTACATGGAGCGAGATTGTCTGTTTCTAAGTATATCAGAGACCTTAAGCAAGAAGTTTTTGTTGGAGCAAAATCCTAATTCCGAAGATCATAGATTATGTTAAAATTTTTCATTTGGGCAATTATTAGTTAATGACTATATCAATCATACATATTTCAGATCACTCTAATTTGCACGAAAGGAGATTTTCCTGTTACCTCTGTCTGCTCATGTTTTCAAGACATTAACTCCTACATTGTTGTACATATTGCAGTGAATCACATTTAAACGAAGAGTTTTCTTGCTTGAAGGTACAAGCGAACACACTATTCTATCTATTTTCTTATTTCCTTTCTTGTTGAAGCCCATGTGCTATAGCATTCTACCTTTCCAACTAGGGTTGTAGCTTAGCTTGTAATAATAATAATAATAGTAATAATAATAGTAATGACAATAATAATAATAATAATAATAAACCATATATATATGTATATATATACATATACATACATACACATATATATATATATATATATATATATACATATACAGAGAGAGAGAGAGGGAAATTGCCCATTAGAAATTTGTCAAAAGTTGAAATCACGGTTCAAAAGACCGAAGTTTTCTATAAATAATTTTTAACTTGCACAGCTGTAGGGAATTGTGACTAAATATTCCACAATCATGCTTCAATGCTAAAGTGTTTCATATTATTCCGAGGTTATCTTGGCCATGATATTCACAAACCCATATTGTCGAGAAAAAAATTCCTTTGAAGTTCCACCCTTATACTTTTTCCCTTTTCCTTGTTTAAAAACTTCTTTTTTATATTTCTTACTCTTTCTTTCATTTAAAACCACATGTTTTAGTTCCCAACCTTCCTTTTAAGTTGCATATTCTCTCTTTGAGATGCCAGTCTTCATTTTGAGTTACCCAATTTTAATCTCACTTTCCTCTCCTCCTTTTAAATTATTTGCCCGAACCTAAGTTATTCTTCGCCCTTTCGTAGCCAAATATGATCTCACTTAAAAAGTTTCCTTTTATCATTAATACTTTACATTATTAGTTTCCAGTCTACATTTAGGTCGTTCAACCACTTTCATCCATTATTCTTCTCTATATCCCCTTCTTCCTCTTCTATTTTTGTTGACAAGACCAAGTTCATCCACTCTCATTCAGAAAGCTTCCTTTTATCAATACTTTCCATATTTAGTTTCCAATCTCCATTTCGATCATTCACCTACTTCTAAAACACCTCTCTCTCTCTCTCTCTCTCTCTCTCTCTCTCTCTCTCTCTCTGTCCTTCTTCTTCTTCTATTTTTGTTGACAAGACAAAGTTCATCCATAAACTTTCCCAGGGTGTATGTTGCCCTGAAAAATCATTTGATCAATTCGAACTTATTTGAAAGTGTATCGCTTTTTTCTTTTTAGTTTAGCGTTTCGAAATACTTTGCCCTTGAATAAAGTAATTGCATTAAAGGGACATATGAGCAATGAATATGAAGTATGTTTGGTTATGAATATGCAGTTTGCGACCGTATTTTTGGAAATGAGGGCGACAGGATTCTGAAGTGGAAAATACATGAATAGAGGCTTTAATACCATAAATTAAAATGTAATTTCTGTGGAATGCTGCATTTCGGGTAGAGGAAAGATGTTGTCAGGATGCCTGAAAACTTTAAATCAATCAATCAATCAATCAAGCTACGTATATATCTATTTTGGGTTTATTTTCCTTCACTTTCTTTTGAAAGGTTGATAGAAACGTTGATAACTACATATTGTTATTATTATCATTATTATTATTATTATTATTATTATTATTATTATTGTTATTATTTTTATTATGATTATTATTATTATTATTGCTGCTTACTAAGCTACAACCCTAGTTTGAAAAAGCAAGATGCTATAAGCCCAGGTGCCCCAACAGGGAAAATAGCCCAGTGACGAAAGGAAACAAGGAAATAAGAGAATTAATGAACAATTGAAATAAAATATTTAAGAACTGTAACAACAACTAAAATAAATATTTTATATGTAAACTATAAAAACTTCAACGAAATGAGAAGAAGAAAAATAAAGAAAATTGTGAGTTTATTCATTTTTTCATCTTGTTCTTTGCTTCTTTTAATTATCTCTCCGTATTTATTGAAGTCTCGTTTGCGCTATAACCTGGCAAGGTGTGAAATCACTGAATCTATTTGTACTTGCCAATAGATAGTCCTTGATAGATGTTAGACAAATGCTGCTTGCAAACGGCAATTAAAAGATTTATATTAATAAATTCTTTGTAAAGAAGAATTTTCTTATCATTTGAATTTCTTTTTTTTCTTTTTTGTGAAGCTAATGGAAAATATCGCGTGACTATTTCTAGGGGCAGGAAAGTTGTTTTAGGCCTTATGACGTGTGACGAGCCGAGAGAGGGTTGTGAACTCAAAGGCAGGATGCAATCAACTGAGTTATATTATTATAGAACAATCTCCTTTATATACAAAACCTCAAGGCAACTGGACATAACATGTTTACAAGACAGACAATGTTACAGAGGAAAACCAGACATGAATTTTCATGTTCGTTTTAGTGCGAGGGAAGAGCGAAGATACAAGCATAATATATACAAAAGGAATTATGTACAATTGTGTGACACACGGTTGGTACATGGCTCCCCCTCTAAAAATGACATACTGAACATAAATAGGTGCCCTGAATCTGGAGAGGTAGTGGTAAAAACTGCGCCGATTAGCGGCAGTGAGTGGCTGTAGAAGTTGGTTGAGGCGCGAGTGAGTGGTGGATGATGGGTGGCTTGTTGCCGATCCGGCTCGTCACGGGGTAGGCGTATGTGTCCTACGGATGTGTCCTACAGCATTCATAGGCATGTGTGTCCTACGGCATGCACGTCAGCTTCGGTTGAAGTTGAGTAGGTATCCTCTTCGTCACGAGTGGAGGCGTTGATGGAGGTTTTGAAGGTCATGAAATGGCTGTCCATAAGGGCGTGAAGAAGGTTCACCTCACGAGGAGAGCCGTCTGCGGCAGGTTGTAGGGGAGTAATACTGGTCATTTTCCTGAGAGTGAGTGAAGCCCTTTGGTCCCCCAACGGTTGTTGAGAGAGATGAAAAAGCGTTGCTATACGGGCGGCTGGCGACGGCGAGTACTGCTGCAGAAGGTATGCGTTGACGGCGTCATAGTAACGGTGAGAGGTGGGGGAGGGGAGGCAGGAGGAGCGAGTCACTCCGGGGTCACCAATGTGACGAGCCGAGAGAGGGTTGTGAACTCTAAGGCAGGATGCAATCAACTGAGTTATATTATTATAGAACACACTCCTTTATATACAAAACCTCAAGGCAACAGGACATAACATGTTCACAAGACAGACAATGTTACAGAGGAAAACCAGACATGAATTTTCATGTTCGTTTTAGTGCGAGGGAAGAGCGAAGATACAAGCATAATATATACAAAAGGAATTATGTACAATTGTGTGACACACGGTTGGTACAGACCTTATGCCATTGTATATCAGTGTTGCTATTTTTATTCTAATAAGGTTAATAAATGTAGGGGTTTCCTACACAGTTATAAATATGTGTGTATATATATATATATATATATAGATATACATATATATATATATATATATATATAGATATATACACAGTATATATATATATATATATATATGTAAATATGCAATATATATTTGTATATATGTATGTTTGTGTGTGTGTGTATGTATATATGTATTTACACACATACTCAGGTCTTACATATGCATATACATGTTCGTTTAAACATGACATACATTTGATACCTACAGTACATTGATAATACTTAATGACTCTATAATATGATTACTCATTAATTATTTTAGAGTTCAATCAATGTAAAGTTACTTACTAATCGTCTTATCGTAACGCCTCTTATCGGGGTCTTGTTTTATAATGATTATACTTTTATTTTGTCTTTTAGTTGAACAATTCTCTATGAGTAAGCTTTGGATTTGAATCATCGTTTAAACTTACGGATATGTTTACCTGTTTATTTATTGCTGTGCGTTTGAGAGAGAGAGAGAGAGAGAGAGAGAGAGAGAGAGAGAGAGAGAGAGATGAATTGGTATTATGTGTAAGACGTTTCATGTAATACTGAACGTTTAAAAAAATGTGCATTAAATAGTTTTTAAAAAGGAGAAAGAAATGAGTCAAGTGTAAGTTTGAACTATAAAGATATTTTGTATAACATCGTTACAAGTCGAGTGTCAAATGCTGTCTTTATAATAATGCGTTGCTTTTTCAGCAAAGGAAATGCTCTCTAAAGGCGACATACAGGTGTCAACCATTCTTGTTAGAAGTCTCCATTTGACATGAACGCTTGTCGTCCTCCCCCCAAATCCCCCCCCCCCCTCTCTCTCTCTCTCTCTCTCTCTCTCTCTCTCTCTCTCTCTTAGACGGGTTTCTTCATTCACAAAAACACTTTACCTTCTTAAGCATCAAAAATATTAGTGATACTGAATGGCTTCCCCAGCCCCAGTGAAGGACCATTAAAGGTATAAACGCCGCTCATGAATGGCAGATGCAAGGGACAGTGGCATTGCTCTATCAATCATGACAGTGCCTTAGAGATTGACCATATATATATATATGATCAGCACCCAAGCCCCCTCTCCACCCAAGCTAAGTCCAAGGAGGGCCAGGCAATGGCTTGCTGATGACTCACCAGATAGACCTATAGGCTTCCCCAAACCCCACATCCTTAGATCACAAGGATGGTGAGGATACAGCGACCACCACAACCCTAAAAATCAAAATTCGTGAATTCATAAATCCATCCATGAAACTGTCAAATTCATCAAAGTACCATTAATTTGGCCTCTGGTTCAATAGCCTTTTTGAATATTGTCTACTGATGTCTTCTCAAACTTAATTGTCTCAAGTAATTTATTAAATCCTTCTTCTCTGACTCACGGAAGGTTTTTGGATAAGGTTACAAGCCGCGTTGCTTTTCTTAATATTTTTCCCAACTAATCAGAACATGGAGATGCCCATCTGTCCGAAATGTTTTATTAAAGATCAATTGAAGAAAATTATCATTTATTATTATTATTATTATTATTATTATTATTATTATTATTATTATTATTATTATTATCATCAAGCAACTAGTGAAATACAATAAATTCCATACATTTTACGTATGTTTCTATCCCAAAAAAACATTTCAATCTCCTCTTGAGTTTATAAATCGTGTCCCTTGACAAAAGTAAACTTTAGGAACACGTTGTACAACAAATATCTATGAAATATAGAGTAACTGGAAATCTCTTTAGATTTTTTACTATATAAGAAAATAGATTAAGATATGCGGATCTCATTTTCAAACACACCTCAATATAATGTGAGAATTTTTTGACTAATGTAGGAACTTCTAATTATAGGTTGTGGAATTGTTCTTTTGCTTAAATTGCTAATTAACATAAGTTAATTTGGGTTCGATTTTTTTTCTCTCTCGATAACATGAGCACAATGAAATGGACAATGAAACTAAAGGCTTCCATAATTTAGTACAAGAGATTACTCTGATGGTAGATGATAGTCAATTTTCCATTTGCAATTTTTTATAGATATGGTTTATTTGTAAATGAGATCCAATGCATAAATAATGTCTTATTCAAGTATGGAAATTTTCAGCTTCCCTCTGAAATAGATTCCAGAGAGGTAACTACATCTTGACTCTTAATTCTTATTTTGCAAGTATTGTAGTTCATCGTGTTCTTACTTGTTAAACCTCATATTGACCCAGGTACGTGAAAATAAACTTCAAGAAGTTTAGGAATACTTGGCCACTATTTCAATTTTTAAGTTCCATTATAAACAGGTTTTTATGCAACCGTTTCAATATCAGATTTTCTTCTTCTTCTTCTTCTTCTTCTTCTTCTTCTTCTTCTTCTTCTTCTTCTCTTAATACTATTATTATTATAATTATTACCTCTATATGTAAATATTGTTATAGTCGTATAACTGTAACCCATACAAATTTAGTATTGTCAAAAATCCGCTAAATAAGTATTGTTGGATTTTCATTAAACGTTCTGGCTAAAGAAAGTAACATCCATACTTTTTACACCCTTTTATATTGATATGATTCTGTTCCTGTTGTTCCCTTTCTAACGGCAGAAGTTATATAGGCTGTACATGTGAAAACTGCGAACCTTTGCAACTGCAAAAGTGTTGGTTGGGTTCCCTTTGTCAACCTTTTCTTTTTCTTTTCATTTTTTCGATTTTTGTGAGTAATTGGTCTTCCTCGACTGGAGGAAGAATAATTGGCCAATCGTTTTTTCCTTTGTTTTTATTTTCAAAGTTTTGACTTTGCCAATTGAAGATGTTTCTATTTATGGGTCTCGATTAGATGCCACAGAACTTTCTGGCTAGAAAAAAATGATAATTATCTTGGGTATAATTTCGTGTTATATTTGTTTTTAATTTTAATTTGGCAAGAAAAATAATGATCATTATAGTGGGTGTATTTTCTTAATATAGCTTTTTAATTTAATTTGGCCAATGCGTTTTTCCTTTAGAAATTAATTTTCTAATGCCATGCTTCATATACATATTTATATTATAGGTTTGAAATGATTAGATAAAATTTATTTCTTCCATTAAGGAAGATTTTCAGGCTTAAGTTTTCTCTGATATTTGTACATTATGTCAGGTATCTTCGTAAGTGATGATTCAGGTAGAATTTCTATATATATATATATATATATATATATATTTATATATATATATTTATATATATAATATATATATATATATATATATATAAAGAAATTAATATTTCTTTCATCAAATTCACTACACCTCAGGAATTATTATTTATATTTATATATATATTTATTTATATATACAGTGTATATATATATATATGTATATATATATATACGGTGTATATATATATATACATATATATATGTATATATATATATATATATATATATAAAGTAATTAATATTTCTATCATCGAAGTCACTACACTTTAGGAATTATTTTCTCTCGTAGCGTAATTACACGTAATAGGATAATCTACCCTCCGGCAGAGATTCCAGCTCATGTCTTATACTCATAGCTTTTGATACAGAAGTGACGATGGCTTTAATCATTCAGCCATTGACTAAG